>NC_045989.1:23219586-23422086 GCF_010909765.2 Amblyraja radiata
GCTGGCGCCGAAAAAGCCGAGAGAACAAAACTGTGACATGCAGGAACAAGGAACTGCAGATGCTTGCTCACCAAAGAAGACACAAACCTCTGGAGGAACTCAACGGATCAAGCAGCATCTCAGTCTGAAGAAGTGTCCCGACCCGAAACATCAGCTGTCCATGTTCTCCTGAGATGCTGCCTGACTCGCTGAGTTACTCCAGCACTTTTGTCTACCTTCGATTTTCCAGCATCTGCAGTTCCTTCTTAAACGGAATATCCTCTGGACTGGATTTTGCAACTGTAATTATCCTGAGAAGGTCTGGGATCATGGAAGCCAACAGCAAGGCAGGAAGTTGCTGCTGGAGCAGCCCAGCATCTACCCACGGGGCATTCATCCCAAACAAGTTGCACTCAGATCAACATGCACACACTCAGTGTCTACACTCAAGGCGCCTTGAGTATTAGAAAGGCGCTATATAAATCCCATCCATTATTACATTCACTTGAATGGAAAGGAGAGGCCTCACAATTAACCAAGAAAAATCACAAACATGGAAAATAGGTGCAGGATTAGGCCATTCGGCTCTTCGAGCCATCACCCCCATTCATATATGATCATGGCTGATCAACATCTGATAGGCCTGGCATTTTTGGAGAAAAAGTCAAGAGTTACATTAAGGTGAAAAGACCAAAACACAACATGTCAATTTAAAAATGCTGGCTTGTTTTATATCAAATTATAATTATTAAGTGCACGGTGGCACAGCGGTAGAGTTGCTGCCTCACAGCGCCAAGGACCCGGGTTCGATCCTGACCATGGGGTGCTGTCTGTATGGAGTTTGTACGTTCTCCCCGTGACCTGCGGGACCGGTTTCCTCCCACACTCCAAAGACGTTCAGGTTTGTAGGTTGTAAATTGTAACTTGTCTCTAGTGTGTGTGTGGGATAGTGTTTGTGTGCGGGGATCGCTGGCTGGAGCGGACTGGGTGGGCCAAAGGGCCTGTTTCCGCGCTGTATCTCAAAAGTAAACTAAACTAAACTAAACCAAACTGGCATTATCTGTTTGACTGTATGGAAAGCTTCTTCTTTAGTAAGGAGATAAAAAGTGAGGTAGAAATCTGTATTATCTTAAAGGCTCAGGAAGATGTATTGGTCTGTGGTGGGTCCTTGTGCAGACCGCCTGGATAGTCCCTGAGAAACAACCACTGGCAGATGATTAGAAAGTTGAGGCAAGGTCTGTTATGTGTTAGGAGATACACGGAGACGGGGTTAGAAGCAAAGATCAAACCGTCCCTTTCAAATCTGAGACCACTCTTAATAGTTGTTGTACACAAGCCCGCTTACTGTTACAAAAAGGGGGAGATGGGGTCCCAGCATTGACAGAGGAGATGAATAGGAAACCCCTGTTTATTGTGGCAGTTTTCTCTGACATCCCTGATGTTTATAACCAGCTGCCCGCGCTAATGACATCCCGATAACTGACACTCCTCAGCACACAGTCCAGACTGCAGTCCCTCAAGTTCTGTAAACTGTGTGCAGAGTCGGAATGTGTTGTTGGTTTCTGTGTGTGTGTTTGCGCGTTGTGGTTTGTGACAACTCTCAAATTGGTCCTTCAGGAACCACGTATAACAAACGTGTGGAGCATTTAATACCGTCTAGTGTCTTGTAACGTCACGTGTCAGAAACCTGTTTTTTTATTTTTCTTCTTTAGGACCACCAAAAGTTGTAAATGAGTGATCTAAATATATTATCCAGGCAAAGAAAAACTAACTCTAGAAGCCAAACTGGTATTTACTCAGGAAATACCGCAGGCTGGTGGAATCTTTCAGTTTCTGTGGAGTAATTTCATTCATTTATTTTTTGTATCAGAGGGATGCCATTATGTGGTAGTCAAGAGGAAAGCTGTAAAATGTGCCATGTTTTATTATTTTAAGATCACGCATGAATACACAATTTTAAAGCAATCAACAAAGAGGTGAAACTAAAGACAGGGACTGGCAAAGCGTTTAAAATGCTGTTGCCAATTGACCTCCCTGCAAATCTCTGATACTCATTGCCTTTAGCTGTTAACTATTTTTGAAGAAGCACAGTGGCGCAGTGGTAGAGTTGCTGCCTTGCAGCGCCAGAGACCCGGGTTCGATCCATCCGACGGATGCTGTGTGTATGGAGTTTGTACGTTCTCCCTGTGACCTGTGTGGGTTTTCTCCGGGAGCTTCAGTTTCCTCCCACACTCCAAAGACGTAGGTTAATTGGAGTTTACACAAGATGGGGTGAGAATCCAGAAATCAGAGGTGCAAAGGGACTTGGGAGTGCTGGTGCAGGATTCCCAAAAAGCTAGTCAGCAAGTGGAGTCAGTAGTGAAGAAGGCAAACTCAATGCTAGCATTTATTCAAGAGGGCTTGTGCACAAGTGGCTTGGTATAATTGCAAATTGTCCCTAATGTGTGTAGGATAGTATTAGTGTGTGGGGATCGCTGGGTGGTGTGGACTCAATGAGCCAAAGGGCCTGTTTCCACGCTGTATCTCTAAACTAAACTAAACTAAACTAAACTAAACCAAACTAAACTAAACTAAACTAAACTAAACTAAACTAAACTAAACTAAACTAATCTAAACTAAACTAAACTAAACTAAAACAGCCCCTTAATATTTTTAGGGGGCTAAATGATTTTAAAATATAAAACTAACAGAACAACACAGTATGTGAGAATCCTAAAAAGTTATTTTTCTTAGTGCATGAATTTGAAAAAGAGAAATTTTGGGAGTGATTTTAGTTAATTGTTGAAACATGGAACTGCAGATGCTGGTTTACAAATAAAAATACACAAAGTGCTGGAATAACTCAACGGGTCAGGCAGCATCTCTGGAGGACATGGTGAGGTGACATTTCGGGTCCGAAGAATGGTCCCGACCTGAAGCGTCACTTATCCATGTTCTCCAGAGGTGCTGCTTGGCCCGTTGAGTTACTCCAGAGTCTTGCATCTTTTCTTGGTTAATTGTTGCTTGGAACCAAGAGATGGAACTATTGTACGGAAGATAAAGAGTTATAGGTTTAGGCAAGCAAGCCTCTTCCTGAAGTGTAAGTACCATGTGATGTGACAAATATGTGCACAGAGTTGATATTGAAATCTTTTGTTTCCAAAATACTCTTGGTGAACTGAGCACACTTTTTTTTAAATCAAATCTACAAAGTGAACTGACTTCCTTTCATTGATCAGCCTATGGACATTACAATTGCAAACCTGTATTTTTCACACATTTTTTTAAAGACGGAGAAATATATTTTGAGAATTACATTGGAACGGTTGTTAATGGGATTTCCCATTAGGGGAACGCCATCAAAGGCAGCTGCACCATTGTGGGCATCTACCATCATGTACCTTACTATCTGGGCCATGCCTTCTTCCCACTGACAACATCGGGCAGGTGACCAAAACCTCCACCGACCTCATGGCAACCTTGGGTCGCGGGCAAGGTCACCAGAGGTTTCTGTTCAGGTTTCCTAAGTGGGACAGGGGCATTACTCCAGCATTTCGCATTTCACCCTGCCAACCACCTTTTTACTCTGCTACCCTCTGGGAGGCGATTCAGGACTCTGAAGGCTCGCACCGGTAGACTAAAGAATAGTTTCTACCCATGTGCGATAAAAGAGCTAAATTCCAACAGAGAATGCTGGGGAAGCAAAATGTAATTCTAAGAAATGCCGCCAAATTCTTTTAAATTCTTTTAAATTCTTTTAAAATACCTATTTATTTTTTACTAATAAGTGTACATATGTGTTAATGGTTGTCGTGTTTGTATTTTTTTAACCGGAGGAGATGTAATGGAATTTCGTTGCACAGTATTGTGCAATGACAATAAACGTATTCATTCATTCATCATTCATTCTACATTAAACGCTATAAACAATCAGGAGATCAGGAAGAATGCCTGGTGTAATGGGCCTGTCCCACTTAGGCAATATTCTTGGCGACTTGCCAGTGCCTGTCATAGTCGTAGCAGCACGCCGAAAATTTTGAAAATCCAGCGGCGACCAGAACAAGGTACAACTCTTTGGGCAACTACTCACGACCATACAGGCCTCACCCAGCGACATGCATGTCGCCAGGGTGTCGCCTGTATGGTCGTGAGTCGTCTCCTCAGTCGCTCAAAGAGCCATAGCACCTTTCTGGTCGTCGCTGAATTTTCACCATGTTGAAGTCGCGTAAGAGAGACAGGCCCATAAGAAACAGAGTTGCTAATGCATTTCTCCGTCTGAAGAAGGGTCTTGACCCGAAACGTCACCCATCCATTCTCTCCAGCGATGCTGCCAGTCCCAATGAGTTACTCCAGCATTTTCTGTCTATCATCATCTACAGCATCAACAGTAAACCAGCATCTACAGTTCCTTCCTACTATTCCGGTGACCGATTTCTTGTCTACACCATTGCTTTGCTCTGCTCGCTATTATTTAGATACCTGCAAAAATAACTCTAGCAAGTGCTGCAGACAAATAACTCATTTGTCAGTCTTAGTCTACCCCACGACGGAAAGGGGGAGGAGTTGTACGGTTTGATAGCCACAGGGAAGAAGGGTCTCCTGTGGCGTTCTGTGCTGCATCTTGGTGGAACCAGTCTGTTGCTGAAGGTGCTCCTCAGGTTGACCAGTGTGTCAATATACACTTATACCAAGCCAATTAACCTAGAAATTACGTCTTTGGAGTGTGGGAGGAGACCACAGATCTTGGAGAAAAACCCACGCAGGCCACGGGGAGACCGTACAAACTCCTTATAGACAAGCACCCGTGGTCTGGATCGGACCTGAGTCTCTAGTGCTGGAAGGCAGCAACTCTACCACTGCGCCACCATAATTAGATAAATGATCTAATCAATCACCATAGATCTTCCTAACCTTCCCAATGCAATAATGGTTTGGAATTTTGCCAGAGAAGCTCATTAATCATCTTGCTTCCCACCCACAACGGCCGGCACGGTAGTTCAGCGGTCGAGTGGCTGCCTAACAGCACCGGATCCCCGGGTTCGATCCTGACTAGGGGAGCTATCTGCATGGAGTTTGCACGTTCTCCCCATGACCTGCATGGCTTTTCTCCGGGTGCTCCGGTTTCCTCCCACGCTCCATATACACGCAGGTTTGGAGGTTAATTTGGCTTCGGTAAAAATTGTAAATTATCCCTAGTTTCCAAGTTAGTGTTAGTGTGCGGGGATCGCTGGTCAGTGCGGACTTCGTGGGCCGAAGGGCCTACTCCTGCGCTATATCGATGAGTGATTTTTGTTATTATTATATTGTCTCTCTGCTCGCAAGATTCCACTGGCCCTACAACTACTCCCCTCTGACTATCAGTCTAAAGAAGGGTCTCGATCCGAAATGTCACCTATCCCTTCTCTCCAGAGATGCTGCCTGACCCGCTGGGTTACTCCAGCATTTTGTGTCTACGTATCTTTGTGGTTGTTTTCATATTACTCATGCGTGGGACATTACATGCAGAATGAATTGGTTAATTGGTTAATGCAAACAAGTCGGATATAAATGTTAATAAAATGTAAAACTCACACACATACACGTTTAATAAAATATGACTTTCTATATAAATGTAGTCACTGCAATTTTGAAGTCTCTAACGGTACAATGGGCAATTGAAAGAATTAGTTTTATTAATAATTTAGAAGGATTTTTAATGTGATAATGGACCACAAGACATTGAAACGGTGAAATTTAATTTTGCATTTTACATGTGCAACGGTTCTTTCAAAGCAGAGCTGATATTAAGTATATAAATTAAACTTTACTTTCTTAGACAGGACAATCCTTGAAGAGTGTTTCATTTCACTCAGGTACTTAGTCAGGTCTTTAAGTATTTTGCCAAAGGGAGGTGGAGGAATTCGGAAAGGGGGTGTAAGTTTTAGGGATCCCCCCCCGCCCCCCCCACGGCGCCCAACGGTCCAGGAAATCCCCCGGGTCGCCCGTGGACAGCGCATAGTCCCCTTTCTAAAACCACTCGAGTGCGGACATAACCCCGGAAGAGGGGCAGGCAGCTGGCTCGGGAAAGAGTTGAAGGGTTGGTGGGTGGGAGGGGGGTAAACATTATTTAATGGAGCTAGGTTAACAATGGGCAGGAGCTGCACTTTGTAATAAACCAAGTAGGTGATGCCCTTCAGAAAGAGCAAGGTCCAGAACTCAAACAGGCATGAAAACAGGAAATGGCTTTCAAATTATGCTGGGGAGAGGATAATTCATCGGAAGTTTAAATCAGCACCAAACCCTCAGATGGCATCAGTGATGTCAGACATCGTAAATAAAGATACACAACACATTTTGTCAGTTCGACTTGTTTCTCTGGTTTAATTTATTAAAGTACTATATTCCAAATGGCTGTGCCACGTTTTCCAGCATGGCCCTGCAGTCTATATGAACTACAGTCGGCTTAATGATGAAAGGACAAGGACAGTGGGCGACACGGTGGCACAGCGGTAGAGTTGCTGCCTCACAGCGACAGAGACCCGGCTTTGATCCTGACTACGGGTGCTGTTTGTACGGAGTTTGTACCTTCTCCCCGTGACCTGCGTGGGTTTTCTCCTGGTGCTCCGGTTTCCTCCCACACTCCAAAGGCGTGCGGGTTAATTGGTTTTGGTATGGATTGTAAATTGTCCCTAGTGTGTGTGTAAGATAGTGCTAGTGTGCGGGGATCGCTAGTCGGTGTAGACTTGGTCTGCTTCCTGTTCTCTAAACTAAACGTGGCCCAGCAATGGGGCAAAACTAGGCGGGCACAGTAGACCTCCTGCCTCACAGTGTCAGAGACCCGGGTTCGATCTTAACTTCCGGTGCTGTCTGCGTGGAGTTTGCACGTCCTCCCTATGACCACATGGGTTTTCACTGGGTGCTCCGGTTTCCTCCCACACTCCCAAAGAGGTTAATTAGCCTCTGTGCATTGCCTCAAATGTGTAAGGAGTTCATGAGAAAGTGAGATAACTTTAAACTAGCGTGAGTAGGTGACCAATGGTCAGCGTGGATTTGATGGGCCGAATTCCACGCTGTATTTCTAAAGTTAAGAAAGTAACGATTGTCATGAAAATGCATATACATTTTCCTCTCCTTTAACATACATCGATTTGCTATGGTTCATACCATAAGACCATAATACATAGGAGCAAAATTAGGTTGCAATGCCATTCGATCATGGCTGATCTATTCTCCCCGCTAAACCCCATTCTACTACCTTCTTTCTGTGATCTTTGATATTATATTCTGCATAACTTCTGATGAATAAGCCACCCCTCACCTGTATCCACCTATCTGTTGCGGAGGAAGGAACTGCAGATGCTGGTTTAAATCAAAGATAGACACAAAATTCTGGAGTAACTCAGTGGGACAGGCAGCATCTCTGGAGAGAAGGAAAGGGTGATGTTTTGGGTCTGAAGAAGGATCTCGACCCGAAACGTCGCCCATTCCTTCTCTCCAGAGATGCTGACTGTCCCGCTGAGTTACTGCAGCATTTTGTGTCTATCCACCAATCTCTTCCCAGGCTTTGTTCCTTTCCAGTTTTCTGCATCTCCATCAATCAGCCTGAAAAAGAGTCCCGACCTGAAACGTTGCCTTTCCATGTCCTTCGGAGATGCTGCCTGACCTGCTGAGTTACTTTTAAATTCCGTTCTATCCAAAAAAACGTAAACTATCCTGTCATCAACTGGAGAGCTCTCCTGTCCTACAGTATTTAGAGACCTTCAAAACTATCTTTGATCAGTCTTTACTGGACCATAACCTACACTAAGCACTATTCCCTTTATACTATATCTGTACAGTGTGGACGTCTCGACTGTAATCATTCATAGTCCTTTCACTGACTGGATTGGAGAGCTCGCAACAAAGCTTTGCACTGTACCTCGATACATGTGACAATAAATTAATCTATACTAAACAGAGACTCAAATTATTACGGCTTGTTATGTTTCTGTTGAAGGTAGACACAAAATGCTGGAGTAACTCAGCGGGACAGGCAGCATCTCTGGAGAGAAGGAATGGGTGGCATTTCGGCTCGAGACCCTTCTTCAGAGTTCTCCAGTTATTTTTCTGTTGTTTGGAGGTACGCTCAACTTTCTTAAGTGTATTTGTTGTGTTGCAACTTTAATAGGTCGTGAGTGGTGCATGGGTCATATGTTTCTTCATACATAGTTATTTTCACCGTCGACATATTATAGGTCATGTGTATTTTTGTCTTTTGGCCCAGGAAGCTTTACAACTTTTCTGGGTCATCATTTCACCTTATTGCCGGGTGTTCTACTTCGAGATTCAAGAGATTCAAGAGAGTTTATTGTCATGTGCCCCAGATAGGACAATGAAATTCTTGCTTTGCTTCAGCACAACAGAATATAGTCGGCATAAATAAATACAGAACAGAACGGAATAAATCAGTGTGACCATATACCAGTGAATATATATATATACACACATAAATAAACAGATAAAGTGCAATGGGCTATTAATGATCAGAGTTTTGTTTGAGTTGATTTTTAATAGCCTGATGGCTGTGGGGGAGTGGCTATTCCTGAACCTGGATGTTGCAGATTTCAGGCTCCTGTACCTTCTATCTGAAGGCAGCGGGGAGATGAGTGTGGATCCTTGATGATACTTAAATATAGTGCCAGGTTTTCATAAGTAAAGATCAGTAATTTAGAGAGAGTTTGCATAGGACAGAGCGTGATAATGATGAGGAAGACTCACAACTTCAGAACTCTTCTGGCCTGGTGAGGCTGTGGGAAAAAACAAGATAGCAAAGAAAGTTGCTCAGATTCTTGAGACTAAAGTCACTATCAATCTAAACTAATGTTTACACACCAGAGCTAGTTTTACCTTCTGTTTCCTCTATGTACACACTTTCATAAGTTCATCAGTGATAAGAGCAGAATTAGGCCATTCGGCCCATCAAGTCTACTCCGTCATTCAATGATGGCTGATCTACCTCTTCTTCCTAACTCCATTCTCCTGCCTTCTCCCCATAACCTCTGGCACCGTACTAATCAAAAATCATCATGTGTAGCGAGGTACAGTGAAAAGCTTTTGTTGCGTGCTATCCAGACTGCGGAGAGACTACACACAATTACAATCGAGCCATAACAGTGTACAGATACATGATAGGGGGAGAACTTTCAGTGCAAGGTAAAGCCAGCATAGTCCGAGTGTCACCGATGAGGTAGATAGTAGTTCAGGACCGCTAAACTTTACCTGCCATTATAGTAAACTGAGAAAATGCATTTAGAGAACAGGCTATTATTCCACAGGCATTGTTAGTGATTCTTTCTAATTTATTTGCACTCTTAAGGGAAACAAAAGATTTTGCAGGTTTTTCTCCTGACCCTCAAAGCCAATTGAGCTCAATGCATCAGGCACTATCACATACAGAACGTTATTCATCCCTGATTCTTATCTTTCTATTCATTCAAGATATTATCCAGCCAATGAACAAGGAAGCCCAGATGAGGAAATTGAGAGCACTGTTGTAAAACTGGGTCACAAATCCAAAATATAATCAGTCATCAGAAATTCTATAGAAGACTGAAAAGCAACTGATGCAGAAACTGTCCGAGTGGATGCGGAGGGGATGTTTCCACTAGTGGGAGAGTCCAGAACTAGAGGTCATAGTCTCAGAATTAAAGGAGATTCCTTTAGGAAGGAAATGAGGAGGAATTTCTTTAGTCAGAGGGTGGTGAATCTATGGAATTCCGTGCCACCGAAGGCTATGGAGGTCAAGTCGGGCAGAGATAGATAGATTTTTAAGGCAGAGATAGATAGATTTTTGATTAGTACGGGTGTCAGAGGTTACGGGGAGAAGGCAGGAGAATAGAGTTAGGTGGGAGAGTTAGATCAGCCATGATTGAATGGAGGATTAAACTTGATGGGCCGAATGGCCTTATTTTGCTCAAGGCACTTATGAACTGCAGATGGTACACAAAATTGTTGGGGAAACACAGCGGATGCAGCAGCATCTATGGAGCGAAGGAAATAGGCGACGTTTCGGGCCGAAACCCTTCTTCATTCCAGCATCTGCAGTTCCTTTTTGAACACTATGAACTGCAGATGTTGGTTTACCAAAATAGACACAAAATGCTGGAGTAACTCAGCAGGACAGGCAGCATCTCTGGAGAGAAGGAATGGGTGACGTTTCGGGTCGAGACCCTTCTTCAGACTTTGGGTACATGGATAGGACAGGTTTAGAGGGATATGGGCCAAATACATGTTGGCCGGCACGGGCAAGTTGGGCAGAAGGGCCTGATTCCACGCTGTGTGACTCTATGACAACTAGGCTGGGGGAGGTGAGGGTAAGAGAGAGAGGCAATGCAGGGGTAACTTGAAATTGCAGTTGTGTCGGCCAAGCAGGCTACTCAACTGTGGCTGAAAATTAATAAGGATCCTGCCTGTGAGTACATGTGTTTTGATTAACAAGTGTCCCTGCCAACAACATGAAATGCGAAAACTGTCCGTTATGTTTGTAGCCAGGAGATTAATGACAACTTTGCCTCTATTATGATCATGAATTTTGCAATTTTTTTCAAGAGGAAGGCGTGGTAACGAAAGGCATATTTTCCTCAGGAAACTGGATGTCATTTGCAAGTTCAGTATTTCATTGGAAGAGATGATAAGTCAAACAAATTCACCACGATGGAAAATATTTTTATGAGGCTTAATAAATAAATTGTTTTCTTGTTTTGCAGTATATTAATACTCCCATCCTCTACATTACATGCCAGAGGAAAGGGAGGTAACCATTTCGTTCTTCCTCTGCAGTGAATCTAATTGTGAATCTGTCAGTAGTGTGACATGGTTTATCTCATTGGGTTGGAGGACTAGTTCGATGCCAACCACAGTAATTGCCGGCAACTTAATTCAATGGGGAAAGTTTTCCTGACACTTTCAAACTGTTGATGACCTGAAGAAGTTTGGCATGAGCAACATGAAAATATTAAGGTCGTTCATGGCTGCCATTTGTTAAATTAGATAGGCACAAAATAGCTGGAGTAACTCAGAGGATCTGGCAGCATCTCCGGAGAAAAGGAATAGATGACGTTTCGACTCGAGACCCTTCTTCAGAACTGAAACGTCGCCTTTTCCTTTTCTTCAGAGATGCTGCCTGTCCCGCTGAGTTACTCCAGCATTTTGTGTCAATCTTTGGTTTGAACCAGTATCTGCAGTTCCTTCCTACACATTAAGATCATTGTCATTGTCAAATGAGAATATGAGATAGATACAAAAAGCTGGAGTAACTCAACGGGTCAGGCAGCATCCCTGGAGAAAAGGAATATGACGTTTCCGTTTCGGGTCGGGACCCTTCTTCAGAGCTGAAACGTCGCCTATTCCTTTTCTCCAGAGATGCTGCCTGTCCCGCTGAGTTACTCCAGCATTTTGTGTCTATCTTCGGTTTAAACCAGCGTCTGCAGTTCCTTCCTTTGAGGGGGGATCTTATAGAAACTTACAAAATTCTTAAGGGGTTGGACAGGCTAGATGCATGAAGATTGTTCCTGATGTTGGGGAAGTCCAGAACAAGGGGTCACAGTTTAAGGATTAAGGAGAAATCCTGTAGGACCGAGATGAGAATAACATTTTTCACACAGAGAGTGGTGAATCTCTGGAACTCTCTGCCACAGAAGGTAGTCGAGGCCAGTTCATTGGCTATATTTAAGAGGGAGTTAGGTGTGGCCCTTGTGGCTAAAGGGATCAGGGGGTATGGAGAGAAGGCAGGTACAGGATACTGAGTTGGATGATCAGCCATGATCGTATTGAATGGCGGTGCAGGCTCGAAGGGCCGAATGGCCTACTCCTGCACCTATTTTCTATGTTTCTATGTTTCCTACGCATCGTTAAATGTGATGCGGTTTGTGGACTTGAAGCTCGACTCTGGCCCTGAAAGAGAAGGAATGTTTGCTGGAAGTGCCCTGTATGTTTTAGAGTAATGCTTATTGCTTCTATCACTGAAATGGCTTCCTGCGCTCGATTGTTTATGTACATAAATGTAACATCAAAAGAGATCATTGCTTCATCCTCTCTGCTGCTGGAGTTATGATGTGTTCAGCAAAGCAGGAGGAAACTCTGGCCGTGCATTTACTTCCTGACAAGATGGTCTAAGAATCAATGTTAAATATTTGGCAGCAGTGAAAAAAGGCTTTGGCAGCAGCTGAAATGGTGGATCAAGCTGGATATTGTTTTAAAATAGTTTAGTTTAGTTTAGAGATACAGCGCGGAAACAGGCCCTTCGGCCTACCGAGTCCCTACCGACCAGCGATCCCCCGCACACTAACACTATCCTACACACACTAGGGACAATTTATACTTATACCAAACCAATTAACCTACAAACCTGCACGTCTTTGGAGTGTGGGAGAAAACCGAAGGTCTCGGAGGAAACTCACGTGGTCACGGGGAGAACGTACAAACTCCGTACGAGCAAGCAACCGTAGTCGGGATAGAACCCTGGTCTCCAGCGCTGTGAGGCAGTAACTATACCACTGTGCCATCATGCCACCCTCCAATACTACACCTATATAAAACTTATTGAAGCTGAACATATATCTAATTCTACTGAAACCTAATTCACTGCTATTTTGCACAGATCGCGTCATGAAAAAAAGAGATTACATCCTCTTTTATTCAGTGGTAGTTCCGGACTTTGGAAAACGGAAACTGTGGTCAGGAATTATAGCCACAATTGTACTTTTGCCAGCTTCGATTTCACTAAATTGAACATGCAGTAACAATAACTCTGAAACGCCCTGGGGTTTGGCACAGCTATTGTGTATAATTTGAAAATGAAGTCTCAATAAGTTTTCAAATTGGCCACGCACATTGTTATCGAGCTTTTTGCAAACAGAATGTACATCGAGGATGTTTTCAATAAGGAGGACATTTGCATATTGAAACCACTGCCCGAGGAAAGTTTAGTTTAGGAAGGAACTGCAGATTCTGCTGGTTTACACCAAAGATAGACACAAAATACTGGGTGTAACACAACGGGTCAGGCAACATATCTGGAGGTAAAGGAGTAGGTGATGTTTTGGGTCAGAACCCTTCTTCAGACTGAAGTAATGCTATGATATTCACATTTATTAATTGTCCATGCCAGCTTCTACCTTTATACAAAAAAACACTGCTGCAAACTATTCTCTTTCACTTCGTCATCGTGGTTATGAAAGGGTTCGGGAGAAGGCACAAATCTATGATCTAGGAGAATAGGGTTGGAAAAAAAAGACAGATCTGCCATGATTAAATGGCAGAGTAGGCTTGATGGGCCGAATGGCCTAATTCTGCTCCTATGACATGTGAACTCTGACCCCCACCTTTGCTATGGATAATTTTACAATGACCAATTGATCAGTGGGTAGAAAGTGTAGGAAAAGGCTGTTTCAGTTTAGTTTATTGTCACGTGTACCGAGGTACAGTGAAAATATTTTGTTGCGTGCCAACCAGTCAGCGGAAAGACAATACATGATTACCATCAAGCCATTTACAGTGTATAGATACATGATAAAGGGAATAATGTTCAGTGCAAGGTAAAGCCAGTAAAGTCCGATCAAGGATAGTCCAAGAGTACCCCACCAATGAGGTAGATAGTAGTTCCTGACGGCTCTCTGTTTGTGGTAGGATGATGAAAAAGGTCAAAGGGACAACATGCAAACTCCAAACAGACAGCACCAGAGGTCAGAATGGAACCAGAGTTGCTGGAGTCAAGAGGTGGCAATACTAACATTTATTTCAAGAGGGCATGTCGACAAAAACAGGGATGTAATGTTGAGGCTCTATAAGGTGCTGGTAAGGCCTCATTTGGAATATTGTGAGCAATTTTGGGCACCATATCTGAGGAAGGATGTGCTGGCTGTGGAGAGGGTCCTGTGGAGGTTTACGAGAACGATCCCAGGAATGAGTGGGTTAACATATGATGAGCACTGGGCCTGTACTCACTGGAGTTTAGAAGAATGAGGGGGGACCTCATTGAAACATACAGAACAATGAAAGGCTTGGATAGAGTGGATGTGGAGCGGATGTTTCCACTAGTGGGAACTAGACTAAGACTCGAGGTCATAGTCTCAGAATTAAAGGACGTTCTTTTAGGAAGCAGATGAGGAGACATTTATTTCGCCAGCAGGCTGTGGAGGCCAAGTCAGTGGATACTTTAAGGCAGAGATAGATAGATTATTGATTAGTAGAGAATTCAGTGGTTATGAGGAGAAGGCAGGAGAATGGGGTTAGGAGGGAGAGATAGATCAGCCATGATTGAATGGCGGAGTAGACTTGATGGGCCGAATGGCCTAATTCTACTCCTATTCCTTATGACCTACGTATAAATGGCACCACCGTGCCATCTAAAAGTCCAGGATAAATCTCTGTAGGTTCTGAATCATGTCTCTATAATATATTCCTTCTCCACAATCTGCTGCATTGTAGCCTTATTGAGTAATATCCTTCCTTTTGTTTTTTTTTTCTCTCGCTAGCTGACTGAACTATATTTCCATAAAAACAGCGATCAATATAGAAAAATGTCAAAATTCATTGACTGGCCTGATGCAGTGGTAGTGATTTTGATGTACACACAACAAATAATGAACTAAACCTCAGTCAATAGTTTGCTATTAAATCTTCTTTTCAGACATTTGTGATCGTCTACTTCAGATAGGCTCGTGATGAAAGATGATGGATAGAATATTTCACAATTGGTGGGGTGTTGCTGGGATTGTTTTCACACCAGTGTCACAGATGCACCACCTCGGGTTAAATAAAGATTACGGAGCAGATTCACGCCATCGTTTTGCGAGATAGTTTGGAGATGAGGTTGGCGGCGTTGGAGGTCGCGGTCGTTCCGGCCCCAAGGCCTCTAGTCATTCACTTTACCAGTGAATGGTGACTGTGGTGCAACGGTAGAGTTTCTGCCTTACAGTGCCAGAGACCCCGATTCGATTCAACTACGGGAGTTTGTGCGTTCTCCCCGTGAGATGATTTCTCCGGTTGCTCCGGTTTCCTCCCACACTCCAAAGACGTGCAGGTTGGTAGGTTAATTGGCTTTGGAAAATTGTCAATAAACTGTCTTCCCTTATCAATAAATTGTCTTCCCTTATCATGTATCGATACACTGTAAATGGCTTGATTGTAATCAAGTATTGTCTTTCTGCTGACTGGATAGCGCGCAACAAAAGCTGTTCATTGTACCTCGGTACACGTGGCAATAAACTAACTAGAAAAGGATTAGGTGATGTTTTGGGTCGAGACCTTTCTTCAGACTGAGAGTCGGGGGATAGGTCGTAGTAGGTCGTGATGCTAGTCGTGGGTACTCGTGGCATCAAGTAGGTCGGGGCGTTTTTTCTAGCCTGATGGAAAATGTCCACGAGTAAAAAAGGTCGTGAATTAGGTTGTGAAAGTGGGACAGGCCCTTTACCTATCCTTGATCTCTTGGAGTAACTCAGTGGATCAGGACTGAGTCTGAAGAAGGGTCACAACCCTGGAGTAACAGTGGGTCAGGCAGCATCTGTGGAGGGATTAGATAGATGACCCATAGTGTCGGGGCCCTCTTTCAGACGCAGTCATTTCTGTTTTGCTGGGAGTTTTTATCTTTTCATTGTTATTTTTAGTAATGGCAACTTGTTAGTAAAATTAACATTAGTAATCATGGTTTACAGCTGCTGATGCTTTGAGGTCAGTCACATCTGTGCATTTTAGTCGTATGTATTCCTGAAACATGATTAGTGTAATTACATTCTTTAGCTACTATTTGAACCACAGACAAGGCTAAGGTTAAACCCTCTGCCGTTAGCAAGAGCGAGACTTTGCCAAATCTTGAAGTGATCACGGAATTGGATTACAGATCACGGGAGAAGTGTACTCCATGCGTCTGAACTAAAAACTTTCGACAGGGAGTTAGGGTGGCGTGGTGACGCAGCGGTAGAGTTGCTGCCTCACAGCGCCAGGGACCCGGGTTCGATCCTGACTACGAGTGCTGTCTGTACGGAGTTTGCACGTTCTCCCCGTCACCTGCGTCACCAAGATCTTCGGTTTCCTCCCACACTCCAAAGACCTACAGGTTTGTAGGTTTACTTGGGTTAGTATCAATGTAAAAAAAAAAATCGCCCCTAGTGTGTGTGTGTGTGTAGGATAGTATGGGGTGATCGCTGGTGGGCCAAAGGGTCTGTTTCTGCGCTGTTTCTCTAAACTATGCCAAACTGTGTGTACATTTCCTGATAACCACCTAGCAAGTGAGCACATTGGAGGAACAGCACCTCATATTTCGCTTGGGCAGCTTACACCCCAGCGGTATGAACATTGACTTCTCTAACTTCAAGTAACCCTTGAACCCCTCTCTTTCCCCACCCGAGTCATTGTACTCATTGCACTGTCGTCCTGGTGAGTTTCATTGTTTGTAACTCATTTTCACCTAACCCACAGCTAACAACGGCCTGTGTTCTTACTCATCGTGAATTTTCTGCATATCCACCATTCATTTGTCACATATCCCTCTATATCACCATCTATATCTCTCATTTCCTTTTCCCCAGACTCTCAATCTGAAGAAGGGTATCGACCCAAAACGTTACCTCTTCTTTTCTCCAGAGATGATGTCTGACCTGCTGAGTTACTCCAGCAGTTTGTGTCCATCTAGCAAGTAATGTTATCCTGACTTCTATCCAAAACTACCCGTGCACAGAGAGCAATGATAGTTTTTTATAATGAAGTGCATTACAATGTACAACTTGTCTAATATAGAACATCACTGCCCTTGGGTATATCAACTGAGGAATCTAGTTAGCCACATTTGAGAGTTTAATTGATATCCTCGGATTCCATTAAATTACCTTTGGCATAAGAAATCTCCTTAATGTTCTACTGTTTGCAGTCTCGCTCAAAAACCCGAATAGTCAGTAAAAAACAAAATTATTTACCTCTCTGGAAATAAAAGCATTTATTTTTCCCATGCATAAGAGTCCTGACGTTTTAAATTGCCTTCCTAAATTTGATGAATAAAGTTTGTAATTTGATATTTAATTTACGCTGAGTGAAGAATGTTATTGAAAATATTTTGGTTTTTGTGGAGATGTTTTGTAGAAGTGTATAAAAGGTGTACAGACACATGATAAGGGAAAAATGTGAATGACATTTTGTGCAAGATAAAGTCCGATCAAAGATAGCCCGAGAGTCTCCAATGAGGTAGATAGTAGACAATAGACAATAGGTGCAGGAGTAGGCCATTTGGCCCTTCGAGCCAGCACCGCCATTCAATGTGATCATGGCTGATCATCCCCAATCAGTACCCCGTTCCTGCCTTCTCCCCATATCCCCTGACTCCGCTATTTTTAAGAGCCCTATCTAGCTCTCTCTTGAAAGCATCCAGCTAACCTGCCTCCACCGCCCTCTGAGGCAGAGAATTCCACAGACTCACAACTCTCTGTGAGAAAAAGTGTTTCCTCATCTCTGTTCTAAATGGCTTACTCCTTATTCTTAAACTGTGGCCCCTGGTTCTGTGCAGTGGTGCAGGATGGCACTATTGTTGTTGGTTGGATGGTTCAGTTGCCTGATGGTGGTGGATGGGGGGGAACGCTGGAAGAGAGGAAGGGCAAGACTTGGTTTCTCGTTACAAAAGAGAATAACCTCCTTACTTTCAGCTGAAAATCATGTACTTTGACATATATTAAAAAAACTTCACTCACAAACACCTAAACAAGACCTTGACTTCTCTGCAAGTTTAATCTTCAAGGAGTTTTTAAAAATAAAGTGGAACAGCTGGTCCGCATGGGCTTCAGTAATGAAGCAAATGAAGTCAGTCAGTACACAAATATATCAACTAGCCCAACTCCTATTAGCTTAAGGTATTTTTACAGTGCAGCCTTTTTTAATCTCCATTAGTGTTGTGTCCCAGTTCTGGAAATTATGCTGAAGGAACACTAACTGTGGCAAGAAGAATCTGATGAAATAAAGCCCTTGCAATGAAATACTTCAGGACAGATTTCCTGTTATCTATGTTCGCAGATCACAAAGGGTAAATTATGAATAGCAGAGGAAGTGTGAAAGTTAATCTCTCATCATGTGGAATCGTGCCAGCCTAATGTCCCATGTATGGAAGTAAGTTGAACTGTCATTGAATAATAGGAGCAGCTTCCTCAGTGTGGAAAGACACATTTTAGTTTAACAAGGCAATATCGTTGACTTTCCCACCATTGTTCCAGTGGTTTAAACCAACACCTGCAGTTCCTTCCCACACATTTTACCACACTGTTTAGTTTAGTTTAGTTAAGATAGACAAATGCTGGAGTAACTCAGCGGGACAGGCAGCGTCTCTGGCAAGGAGGAATGGTCATAAAGTCATAAGTAATAGGAGCAGAATTAGGCCATTCGGCCCATCGTGTCTACTCGGCCATTCAATCATGGCTGATCCATCTCTCCCTCCTAACCCCATTCTCCTGTCTTCTCCCCATAACCTCTGACACCCGTACTGATCAAGAATCTATCTATCTCTGCCTTAAAAATATCTACTGACTTGACCTTCTGTGGCAATGAATTCCACAGATTCTCCAACCTCTGACTAAAGAAATCTCTTCTCATCTCCTTCCTAAACGCCCTTTAATTCTGAGGCTGTGACCTCTAGTTCTAGACTGGCCCACTAATGGAACCACCCTCTCCACACCCACTCTATCTAAACCTTTCATTATTCGGTAACGTTTCAATGAGGTCCCCCCTCATTCTTCTAAACTCCAGCGAGTACAGGCCCAGTGCTGGCACATGTTCATCATAGGTTAACCTACTCATTCCTGGCCTCGACCCTAAAGCACTCATGGACACCAATCCCATTCATCATCAGTGAGCCAAAGTCAGGGCCGCGAGGTCAGGGTCAGGTCGGGGTCGGGCCAAGGAAGACGGGACGAATGGCCGAGAACAAAGGGGGCCCCCAGCGTAGGGGACCGCCGAGAACAAAGGGCAGAACGTATCTATGGGAGTCACTGGTCAAATAAATGGGGTTGATATAGATGGGTGCTTTAGGATCAAGGTGGGTTTACCTATGATGAGCATTTGACGGCACTGGGCCTGTACTTGCTGGAGTTTAGTGGGAGAGTCTAGGACTAGAGGTCATAGCCTCTGAATTAAAGGCGGGGACTCAGTGAGCCGCCGGGCTTGTTTTCACACTCTATCTCTAAACGGGGGGGGGGGGGGGGGGGTGGGGGGATGAAATGATTCCTGAGTTTGGAGCTGCCCACTTTCAAGCTTCTGTACCTTCTGCCAAACGAGACCAGGGAGAAGAGGAATGACCGGGGTGGGACAAGTCTTTGATGTTGTGGATTGCTTTTCCAAGGCAGCGTGAAGCGTAGATGGAGTCTAAGGTGGGGAGTCTGGCCTGCGTGTAGGACTGGGCTATGTCCAGAAGTCTCTGCGATTTCTTGCGGCTGGCTTTGGGCAGAGAGCAGTTCCCAAAGCAAGCTGTGACGCACACTCCAACAGCATGTTTTCCTGTGGTGCATCTGTGGAAGTTTGCAAGAGTCACTGTGGACTTGCCGAATTTCCTCATTCCGTTTCTGTCCACTCCTCAGGCCAAAGGTCATCCCACTTTGCTGCAAGCCGGTAGAAATGCCACAGGCAGCAAAGGCTTGGCCTCAAACACCATCACCCTCTCTGCCCGTGCACCTCTGACTAATCCAGGGGTAATCAGATGAAATAGAGTCTCAGGTGTTACACTGATGTACTTGCTCGCAGTTTGCCTTTGTATCTGCTTGACTATTAATGTGTTTAAAATGCATGAACATTGATCTGAGGCGTTTGGCAGCATTGCTAGCAATACGCTTTAAGCTAGGACAGAGACTGTGAACCTGGTCTCACAAAGGACTCTTTATAGACAAACAGGAGGGTTAATAGTGTCGAGGGTTAACAGACAGACATCAGGGTAAAAATTACAGCAGTGCCTGTTCTGGAGAAAATAACAGTGGTTATGATACTTTGGTTGGGATCTGTCATTTCTACTGTGATGGTAACAAAATACTCAACAGTCTATGACAGATTAATCTGCTTGAGGCGAACTGAGATACATTGGCAGCAGAATGGGGAAGTATTTCTACATCGCTGGTTATGGAACTGGGAGAATCTTCAAATGTCAAGTGGATAAAGAATAAAGAATGTTTCAGTTGGGTCATAATGTTCTCACCATATGCTGTTATTAACTTAAAAGTGACGAAAGCAGAGGATAATACTCCTTCTCTATATCAACAGGTGGGGCGAGAGGGGGCGAGAGGGGGGGGGCGAGAGCTGAGGAGGAAAGGCTTTACACAGTACACTTGGCATTATCTTCCCTGAACTGTTTTGGAGAGGGTGACCCTTTGAGATATAACCTATCAACTGTGTAGGAAAGAACTGCAGATTTAACTGCTGGTTCAAATCGAAGGTAGACAAAAAAATGCTGGAGTAAGGGGGGGGGGTAAAAGGTGGGGTGAAGGGGGGGTGGGGAAGGGGGGGGGAGGGGGGGGAGGGGGGAGAGAATGGGGGGGAAGAATGGGGGGAAGGGGGCGGGAAGGGGGCGTGAAGCGGGGGGGGGAGAGAAGGGGGGAAGGAAGTGGGGAAGGGGGGGAAGGGGGAGAGAATGGGGGGGAAGAACGGGGAAGGGGGCGGGAAGGGGGCGTGAAGCGGGGGGGGGGGGGCGAGGGGGGGGGAGAGGAGGGGGGGGAGGAATGGAGACACTTTTAAGAAACCAGACAACTTTTAATAAGCCAGAGATACACAGCTGTGGTTTGGTTATCACAGCAGGGTTACGGGACAGGCCCATAACCCTGTCTCATCCAGAGATTTGAGAAGAATGGGCTGGATTGTACTGATCTTATTCTACGCTCACCCCCATTAGGTTTGGGTGAATTATCGTCACATGTACCGAGGTACAGTGATAAGCTTTGTTTTGCTCGCAATTCAACAGGTGAGATAATACTGTACGTAAATACAATCAAGTCAAACTCAAGTTCAATAGGCAGAGCAGAGAGGAAGACACACAACTCCCACCTGCCAGCGTTTGGTCCATATCCCTCCAAACCTGTTGTATCCTGTTGTACCTGTCTAACTGTTTCTTAAATGTTGGGATAGTTGCAGCCTCAACTACCTCCTCTAGCAGCTTGCTCCATACATCCACCACTGTTAGTATGAAAAAGTTACCCCTCGGATTCCTATTAAATCTTTTCCCCTTCACCTTAAACCTATGTCCTCTGGTCTTTGATTTGCCTGCTGTGGACAAGAATCTCTGTGCATCTACCCGATCTATACACTCACTAAACTAAACTAAACTAAACTTTAATCTTTTCACTAAACTAAATTCTAACCTAAGAATAGGTCGAGGCCATTGAGGGCCAATTGCAGAACAACAGAAAGAAAGGTATGAAGATTTTTTTTGTTTTGTTTTTTCCCTTTGGGTTTATTCTTTCACAATATAATCTAGTCAATGCTTTATCACCACAACAGACACACTCAGAAAACCAAGGAAGTTTAAGAACGGATTCACACTTCATTGATTGTGGATGATACCTCACCAGAAGCGGCACCTTTAAAAAGAAGAAAAATATATTTATTTTTTTCCGAAGAAGTAGTAGGAAATTGAAGACAGACACTAAAGTGTGTGGGATGAGTCACACATGGGTTCTTTTAATCTCAGTGACGGGCAAATGATTCAAGTTTGTAACATGGGAAGAATGTGTGTATTTCAAAGGGCCTGTTTCTCTATTGTTAATGTCCCAAGCACTGAGCCCAGCTTTTAACATCATAATGAAGGATGCTCCTGATGGATTATCTGGAGATAGGATTAATTCCTTCACAGCTACTCTGGAGGCGAGACTTTTCAGTCCTGGGTACACAAGAAATCGCACTGCTCACACTTTATCTCATTTTCAAACTCTGCTGTGAATCAAATGCCTTTCCCCCCTGTATCCCTGTTTAGTTTTGAAGTGAAATACCATCTTGACTACAAGCTGTGGGGGGACGAGTGAAGATCCGAAACGAGTCCATGTGGAGGATTTACATTCATACCTCAATGGTGCACGACTCTTAAAAATGTTGATGAGAGAAAAAAAGATTACCTTTTTAAATGGAAACATGAATTGTTTGCAGTGTAGGAGGGAAGAGAAGAGGGGAGGGTTATTGGGTCCTTCTTCAAAATGTGTAAATTGTCTTTCAGTTTGGGGTAACCCGAGTTAACGGACAGTTATTGCTGCAAGACTTAGAAACATAGAAACATAGAAAATAGGTGCAGGAGTAGGCCATTCGGCCCTTCGAGCCTGCACCGCCATTCGATATGATCATGGCTGATCATCCAACTCAGTATCCTGTCCCTGCCTTCTCTCCATACCCCCTGATCCCTTTAGCCACAAGGGCCACATCTAACTCCCTCTTAATTAATGAGGGGGAAATAATTATATGAGATTGTTACGTGGATTGTTGTAACAACACACCAGTTGTTGTTGTAAAGCTTCAGTTGTTGTTGCTCATATTGTATAGATCCTTCACAGGTGCTCTCCCCTAAATCTACCCTAAAATGCATTCCCTACTGCACCTTGTAAAGGTGCACTCCCCTAATTCACCATTTACAGATGCCCTCCTAATTCACCATTTAAAGGTGCCCTCCCCTAAATCCCCCTCCCATTTACATGCCCTACCATAAATCCACATTTACAGGTGCCCTTCCCTAAACCCCCCCCCCCCCTATTTCTAGGCACCCTCCTCTATATGTAGCCAACCAGTATGTAGCTCAGTCTAGCTAGCTACCTAGCTATCCAGTATGTTGCTCAGTCTAGCTATCTATCTAGCTATCCAAGTATGTAGCCATCTAGCTAGCTATCCAGTATGTAGTTCATTGTGACATAGAAACATAGAAAATAGGTGCAGCCTTATCATTTCCTGCAGCAACATTTTTCATGAGCTTGTTGGATCAATACACTCTTATATATCTTTATCAAGATTCCAGACATTTGTATTAACGGACTATTTATTGGCAACTTTGATATCTCAATAACTATGAAGACTGTTTATTTTTTCCATGTTGGGACATTGTTCCAATTAGCAAAACTATACCGTTTTTTTTTTTGCAGATCGTGTTTTCTGGTTATACTTTGTCTCAATTCAATTGTATTAGAGTAGTCCTGAACTCAATTGTACTAGAGTAGTCCTGAACTACTGCCTGCCCCATTCGGGACCCTCGGACTATCTTTGATCAGGCTTTACTGGCTTTATCTTGCAATAAACATTATTCCCTTTATCATGTATCTGTGCACTGTGAATGGCTCGATTGTAATCATGTATTTTGCCTTTCTGCTGGCTGGTTAGCGCGCAACAAAAAGCCTTTCACTGTACCTCGATACACGTGACAATAAACTAAAATTAACTTGATTACAAGCCTGACAAAAATGCTGGAGAAACTCAGCGGGTGAGGCAGCATCGTGGAGCGAAGGAAACAGGCAACGTTTCGGGCCGAAACCCTTCTTCAGACTGATTACAAGCCTTGCAGTTTCCATGATTTCCAAAATGAGAAATTACTTATCCTTCCCCCAATGTTTTGCCATTTTCCTCGCTTTGACATTGCACTTTCAAATACAATCAAGAGCAGCAATTAGACTATAAATTAATTTTAATATTTAAAAAACTCTTAGAGCTGCAAGTGGTTCAATGTTGTCAAGGCTGTGCAGTGAATTAGCAAAGTCAAACAGACAAGCGACAATTTAACACTGGGAAGAGATCTGGCCGTCGGAAGCTTAATAAATAGGAAGATTTAGAAGGATCACTGGCAAGATGTGAAGAGTATACAGATTTTTCTTTCCCACCAGACAGAAGGGGTACAGTGGTCATCGGGATATATATCAAAGTGTGGGAGGACTGGTGAAGGGTTCAGAAGTGCAGAAAGCTTTGGAGATGGATGGCTCGTGGCTGTTGCCACACCAAGCAGGGGAGTACATTGCAACTCAGAGCAAGTACAGAAAAGAAACAGTGAATGAGCAGATCTGTTTTCACCAGATTATTTAGTTTAGTTTATAGATAGAGTGCGGATCAGGTCCTTCAGCCCACTGAGTCCGCGCCGCCCAGCGATCCCCGCACACTTACACTATCCCACACACACCGGGTTCGATCCCAACTACGGGTGCTGTCTATATGGAGTTTGTACAATCTGCCCGTGACCTGCGATGTCTTTCAATTGAGACATAAACCAGAGATTCGGTCTCCTCTCCCAGATAGATGTAAAAAAAAATCTCAGAGTACTATTTCAAAAAGGACCAGCGCAGATATCGTTGGGCACTGGCCAATATTTATCCTTAGTTCAATATTGCGAAGTAAAGCAGATTGGTCATTATCACATTCCCATTAATGGCAGCTTGCTGCGTGCACTTTAATTGCCGTGTATTCTTCATTACATCAACATTCATACTTCAAAGCGAATGTATTGGCTTTTAAACTCTTTATCATGCCCTGCAAGAGATGTGGAGAGTATAGCAGAAGTGAAAGGCTTTTTGTGCTCGGTAAACGGTAATGCCAAATTTACCTAGGAAAGAACTGCAGATGCTCGGTTAAACCGAAGATAGACACAATATGCTGGAGTACCTCTGTGGGACAGGCAGCATCTCTGGAGAGAAGGAATGGGTGACGTTTCAGGTCTGAAGAAGGGTTTCGACCCAAAACGTCAACCATTCCTTCTCTCCAGAGATGCTGTCTCTCCCACTGAGTTACTCATAGAATCTTAGAAACATAGAAAACAGGTGCAGGAGTAGGCCATTCGGCCTGTCGAGCCAGCACTGCCATTCAATATGAAATCTGTCACTATTCATATCCTATCTCGAGATAATACAATACCTGGTAACTGATGACCTCTGACAGCCTAGACCCGAAACGTCACCCATTCCTTCTCTGCAGAGATGCTGCCCGTCCTGCTGAGTTACTCCAGCGTTTTGTGTTGCCCTCTGCATATAACTCTTGTAGGATGCATCAAAGATATTTGGAGTTAAAGAGCAAAGGTCTGAATATATCAGTTCAGTTTAGTTTATTGTCATGTGTACCGAGGTACAGTGAAAAGCTTTTGTTGCGTGCTATCCAGCCAGCAGAAAGACAAAACATGATTATAATCGAGCCATTTACAGCATATAGATACATGATAAGGGAATAACGTTTGGGGCAAGGTAAAGCCAGCAAAGTCCGATCAAGGATAGTCTGAGGGTCACCAAAGAGGTGGATAGTATTTCAGCACTGCTCTCTGGTTGTGGTATATATGTCTTAGCCCTTGCAGTTGTCCAAATCTGATGTGCTCCATCAGTTTTATTTCCATTCAACCCAAGAGCTGATTATTTGTTTTGGCCAAGCATCATTAATGATTATAGCCTTGTGTATCAAACATAAAACACTATTATTGTCAGTAATCTGGATTATAGCCTTTTGTTAATAGGGTTGCATCATGTTTATCTTTATTTCACTGTTCTGGGAAGGTGGAACCGCTGGAGTGGACGGTGGAGTCTCCTCCAGATCTGGACACTCGAAACTGTTTTATCCTTTGTTTCTCGAAAACTGAAAATTCGATGTCGCAGCGGTAGAGTTGCTGCCTTACAGTGCTTACAGCGCCGGAGACCCGGGTTAAACCCTGGCTACGGTTGCTTGTTTGTACGGAATTTGTACGTTCTCCCCGTGACCTGCGTGGGTTTTCTCAGAGATCTCCAGTTTCCTCCCACACTCCAAAGTTGTACAGGGTTGTAGTTTAATTGGATTGGTATAAATGTAAAAATTGTCCCTGGTGTGTAGGATGGTGTTAGTGTGCGGGGATCGCTGGTCGGTGCGAACTCGGTGGGACGAAGGACCTGTTTCCGCGCTGTATCTCTAAACTAAACTACGGGTGCTGTCTGTACAGAGTTTGTACGTTCTCCCTTAACCAAAAATAACTTTGTCAATGATTATAACTATTAAAACCAGAGTCTGAATCAAAGAAATTCCCATACATTATCCCCAGCGTGCATGGTATAAAATATTTATTACGTATGCTTAAGGCTTGCTGCTGAGCCGTGGCGGCAGACCGGGAATGTCCGGAGGCCTTTAATCAATGTGCCGCCGTCTCGATGCCTCTCGGAAGGTCGCGGAGAAGCCGGGGCCGGAGCCGGAGCCTCGCCAGTCGGAGCGGGGGCCTCGTGGGTCGGTGGAGTCCCGTGGGTCGCAGTCTGCTGCCGACGGCCCCTGTGCCAGAGGAGCCTACGTGGCGGGGGCCTGGGCAGGCGCCACGGAAGCATCAGCAGGGGACCTGCCGAGGGGTGGAACAAAGAAGTACCCAGCGTGGGGGGTCCGCCTTGAGGATAGTGGGGGGTGGGGGGGGGTGCAAGAACAAAGGGGGACCCGGCACAGGGTACTTTGTAACATGTCGGCGCCCTTTAGCTAGCGAGTATTTGCATACCTTGGACACGCACAAAGAATTTCATTGTGACTTGTAACATGTGACAATAAAGTATTCATTCATTCATTCATGTACTGTGGAGTCAAGAATGCAAGATAGTGGAGCCATGTTTGATTTTGAAAGAAGGGCTGACCTTTTAGTGTCCTGCAGTGCATGAGTTAGTCCTTTCACCTTGAGGTCAGCCTCAGATAAGTGGTGAAAATATCATTGTGTGTTGCAGTTTTACAAAACTGGTCTTTAAGACTGAGGGGGAGATGAGGCTCTCTGGCCATACACTATGTCCATTCAGCAATGAAACAATGGATGCCTTCACCCATTCAAATGCAGACTCTGCATCTGCCAATACTGCCTGAAGTTCTTAAGTACAGAAGGACTTGATTTAATGTTCGTAACTGATGAAGGTCACTTCTTCAGCCAGTTCCAGTCCCAGAGACACTGATTACCAGATGTGTACATACTCAGACAGTCGTTCTGCCGGATCCATATTTAACGCAATAAGAAGGCATGTTATAAAATGTGGTCCATATGTTTTGCCCAATTTTTGTCGTATACAGGTGCATATCGTCTTGTGTTACACTATCTGCAACCGCGCTGCTCCTGAAACTGTAACTCATGCAAATTTCTTTCATTTTTTTCAGACTTTAGTCTCTAGAGATACAGTGCGGAAACAGGCCCTTCGGCCCACCGAGTCTGCACCAACCAGTGATCACCCCTCTCGGGACGACAGATGGCACAATGGGCTAAGTGTTCGGCTGGCAACCGGAAGGTAGCCGGTTCGAATCCCGCTTGGAGTGCATACTGTCGTTGTGTCCTTGGGCAAGACACTTCACCCACCTTTGCCTGTGTGTGTATGTGTGTGAATGTGTGTGAGTGATTGGTGGTGGTCGGAGGGGCAGTAGGCGCAGATTGGCAGCCACGCTTCCGTCAGTCTGCCCCAGGGCAGCTGTGGCTACAGAAGTAGCTTACCACCACCGAGTGTGACTGAGGAGTGAATGAATAATGTGATGTAAAGCGCCTTGAGTATTAGAAAGGCGCTATATAAATCCCATCCATTATTATTATTATTATTATTCACTAACACTATCCTACACACACTAGGGTCAATTTTGCAACTTACCAGAGCCAATTAGCCGACAAACCTGCATATCTTTGGAGTGTGGGAGGAAACTGGAGCACCCGGGGAAAACCCACGCAGGTCACGGGGAGAACGTACAAACTCCACACAGACAGCGCCCACAGTGAGGTTCGCACCCGGGTCTCTGGTGTTGTGAGGCAGCAACTCTACCGCTGCGCCACCGTGTTGCCCAACGAGACCGAGTGGGTAAAGGACAGCGAGTAAGGTCGCCTCACAAAATGCCGGGGTAAATCTACGGGTCAGGCAGCATCCCTGGGGGAAAGGAATAGGTGACGTTTCAGGTCGAGACACTTCTTCAGTCTTCTTGAGCTCTTCTTGAACCAGCGTCTGCAGTTCCTTCCTGCACACAAGGTTGCCGCACTGCTCCCAGGACCTGGGCCAACCTGCTTCGACATTGTCTGTTGGTGAAGAAATTACGGGGAAAAATATGATTACTCTGCTTCAAGTGACAAGCGATCACTTATGCCCTTCTTGAGCAGTCATAGAAACATAGAAAACAGGTGCAGGAGTAGGCCATTCGGCCCGTCGAACCAACACCGCCATTCAATAAGATCATGGCTGATCATCCAAAATCAGTACCCCTTTCCTGCTTTCTTTCCATATCCCTTGATTCCGTTAGCCCTAACTCTCTCTTGAAAACATCCAGTGAATTGGCCTCCACTGCCTTCTGTGGCAGAGAATTCCACAGATTCACAACTCTCTGGGTGAAGAAGCTTTTCCTCATCTCAGTCCTAAATGGCCTTACCCCTTATTCTTAAACTGTGACCCCTGATTCCGGACTCCCCTAAAATGGGGAAAAGTCAGATCGGGCTTCAGATTAGCATCTCTGCTGAGGGATGGCTGTGTAGGGGGCACTCTAGTTTAGAATCCTCTGCTCTGGGGATAAGCCTGCGTTTGTTCGATCGTTCCAGTAAAGATGCACACCGTAGCCAGACAACACTCGCTTGTCTTTTTTCTCTCTGTTTCTCACCTTTTTTTTTTTTAATTAATTTTTATTAGAAGCAATTGTACAAGGATAAGACAATCGGCATCACAATTACGCAATTATTGTACAGCTTCATTCTCTAACCTTATAGCCTAAATTTTAAAAAAAAGGGGGGAAAAAGAAAAAAAACAAAAACAAAGAAAGAAGGAAAGGAATAAAGACAAAAAGAGATAAAATACGAAAGAGCAAGACAAAGACCCCTAAGCTACCAAACCAGTGCAGAAGAAAATAAAATAAATAAGAAAAGATGTTTCTCACTTTTAAATTCAAGTTTTTGTTTACCTTGTTGAGTTCTGACTCTCGGCAGAACAATTTCCCTCCGGAGATGAGTAAAGTTTTATCGTATTGTATCGTACAAAGCGACATTCTCTCAGCAGCTCACTGTAAGGTCTAGATTAGGTGTACAAGTGCGTTAAGTTGGACATAAACCGACAGCCTTCTGACACACAGGTGACGGCGGTTCTAATCCACGGGGAAATATGAGCAATGAGGTAAGAAATTTATCTGAGTGAATTTCTACACAAATTGAATCTGGAGGTAGTCAGTCAGGGCCAGCTGAGCAGCCAAAAGCAGAACTTCCCCTGATACCAAATACTTTGTGCATTTGAAGTTTTCCCCATGACTGTACGGCGCAGTGTGTATTTCCAGCACGGAAGAAATTAAAGATGTTGGATTTGGAAGTAGCAGCGGTTATTGGTCAGGGTTTGCGTGCTGCAAATAAACTTTCTTTCACATGAATCAGGTCGTGACAAGCTGGAAGCTCTTGATGTAGAATGTAGAAACAAGGAGTGTAGGAAGGAACTGCAGATGCTGGTGCGGTGTGAAGAAAAGTTCCCACCCGAAACATGGTTCGTGTACGGGCGATCCAAGGTCTGCGTGGACTCGATGGGCCCAAGGCCTTGTTTTCACACTGTATCTCTAAACTAAACTTAACTCAGAGGCCCTTATATTACAGCCTTTTAAACATAGAAACATAGAAAATAGGTGCAGGAGGAGGCCATTTAGCCCTTCAAGCCAGCACCGCCATTCATTGTGATCATGGCTGATCACCCACTAACCCATTCCTGCCTTCTCCCCATATCCCCTTGATTCCGCTAGTCCCAAGAGCTCTATCTAACTCTCTTTTACATTAATCCAGTGACGGCCTCCACTGCCTTCTGTGGCAGAGAATTCCACAAAATCACAACTCTCTGGGTGAAAGTGTTTTTTCTCATCTCAATCTTAAATGGCCTACCCTTTATTTTTAGACTGTGGCCCCTGGTTCTGGACTCGCCCAACACTGGGATCATTTTTCCTGCATCTAGCTTGTCCAGTCCTTTTATAATTTTATATGTATAATCATCTTTGGCCCATGTCCAACCATCCCTCACCTGGGGGGATGAAAAGGTTCTACTAATAAAAAAACTGCAGTCTGATGAAGGGTCTCGACCCAAAACATCACCCATTCCTTCTCCAGTGAAGCTGCCTGTCCCGCTGCGTTACTCCAGCTTTTTGTATCTATCTTCGATTTAAATCAGCATCTGCAGTTCCTTGCTACACATATTTCCAGAGATGCTGCTTGTCTCTCTGAGTTACTCCAGCACTTTGTGTCTTTTTATGTAAACCAGCATCTGCGGATCCTTGTTTCTACAATAAAACAAGAATTTGGGGTCTAATTCCTTTTTGGGAATCAGTAGGACAACATTCAGTATCACTGGGAATGAGTGGGTTAACATATGATGAGCGTTTCACGGCACTGGGCCTGTACTCACTGGAGTTTAGAAGGATGAGGGGGTGACCTCGTTGAAACTTACCAAATAGTGAAAGGCCTGGATAGAGTTGATGTGGAGAGGATGTTTCCACTAGTGGGGGAGTTGAGGACCAGAGGCCATAACCTCAGAATAAATGAACATACTCTTTGAATGGAAATGAGGAGGAATTTCTTTAGTCAGAGGATGGGGAATCTGTGGAATTCATTGCCGCATAAAGTTGCCGAAGTCAAACAATGGATATTTTTAAGGCGGAGATTGACAGCAAGGGTGTCAGAGCGAGGTTATGAGGAGCAGGCAGGAGAAGGCAGAAAGATAGATCAGCCGTGATTGAATGGTGGAGTAGACTTGATGGGCTGAATGGCCTAAATCTGTTCCCATAACATGAACTTATCAACTATTTTTAACTCATGTCCTTTGTTGCTGTCATTAGTGGTCTAGGTTGGTTTGCATAGGCTTGGTCAACAGGAGGTAGACAAAAGTGCCAGAGAAACTCAGCGGGTGCAGCAGCATCTATGGAGCGAAGGAAATAGGCAACGTTTCGTCCCGAAACGTTGTCCATTTCCTTCGCTCCATAGATGCTGCTGCACCCGCTGAGTTTCTCCAGCACTTTTATCTACCTTCGATTTTCCAGCATCTGCAGTTCCTTAAACGGATGATTAACAGGATATTATTTGACTTACACCCCCACACCAATTGTCCCATTCCTTGTGGAATGTTCCAGTGGGCACTGGAAGTCTTTGTCTGCCTTTTTTGTACTTTGGAACAAAAAAGCATGTGGCTCTAACCATTTCCTTGTTCATTTTTGTTGCCTTGCGCAGGCTTTTAAATCATTTGGAATCATTAGCATTAACAATTGTTTCTTTACAGCCAACGAACTCAAAAGAATAAATAATGAAAGGCATATCTGTTGGCAGCTTTAACTAAACCACGTCCGTGGTGAGTTACTGCACACTGTACATCCTGAATAAACGTCACATTCTCCTGGATCTGAGTCAGACAATTTCCTCCACAATGGACCTGCGGTCATCATGGTGCACGGCAGTGATTTGGTTAAAAATTCTACTTCTATTCATGACTGAATTGGTCGAAATATGCAGCCTGGAAACAGGCCCTTCAGCCCACCCAGTCCGCGCTGACCTTCGATCACCCGTTCGCCCAAGTTCTATGCTATCCCACTCATATCCACTCCCTACACACTGCGGCCAAAGATCTTACAAACCCACACGACTTTGGGATGTGGTAGGAAACCAGAGCACCCAGAGGAAGCCACACCTGCCACAGAAGGCTGTGGAGGCCAAGCCAATGAATATTTTTAAGGTGGAGATTTGATAGATTCTTGATTGGTACTATGGGTGTCAGGGATTATGGGGAGAAGGCAGGAGAATGGGGTTGAGTAGAAAAGGATAGATCAGCCATGATCGAATGGCAAAGCAAACTTGATGGGCCGAATGGCCTAATTCTGCTCCTACAACATATGAACTTGTGAACTTATGAAACCCACATAGTCAATAGACAATAGACAATGGGTGCAGGAGTAGGCCATTCGGCCCTTCGAGCCAGCACTGCCATTGAATGTGATCATGGCTGATCATCCCCAATCAGTACCCCGTTCCTGCCTTCTCCCCATATCCCCTGACTCTGCTATTTTTAAGAGCACTATCTAGCTCTCTCTTGAAAGCATCCAGAGATCCTGCCTCCACCGCCCTCTGAGGCAGAGAATTCCACAGACTCACCACTCTCTGTGAGAAAAAGTGTTTCCTCGTCTACGTTCTCACAGGGAGAACATGCAAACTCCTCACAGACAGCTCCCAAGGTCAGGATTGAACTCGCACCCAAAAACGTAGCCAGAAGTCTCAAACATTCACAAAGGTACTTTGTTTCTTCGACCATGCTTGCCAGTTCCCAATCCCTAAACACTTGCCCCATCCTTGGCCAGTAGTTCTGGCTGCACTTTGCTAAATAATTTGATTCCTCCTACGTTGGCAGCTGATGCATAAGTGGTGATCATTGATTTTAGTTTAGTTTAGAGATATAGCATGGAAACAGGCCCTTTGGCCCACCAAGTCCGCGCTGACCAACGATCATCCCTGTACACTAGCACAATTCTACACAATAGGGACAATTTCCAATTTTTATCCAAAGCCAATTAACCAACAAACCTGCACGTCTTTGGAGTGTGGGAGGAAACCCGAGCAAAACCCACATAGTCACGGGGAGAACGAACAAACTCCGTACAGACAGCACCCGCAGTCAGGACCAAACCCGTGTCTCTGGTGTTGTAAGGCAGCAACTCTACCACTGTGCCACCGTGACACCACTCCTGCTACCTTCTCCTTCTTAACAGAGGAGTTTTGGGTCTTCACAGAGTACTAGGGCATTACTGAGTGATTGCTTTGCACTGCAGCCACAGTGAGTGGATTCTGGACAAGAACGCTCCGGGCATTCTGCACAGTGCCAGTCTTGTCCATTGAAAACCAACTCCAGTTGTGTGAAATTAACAACAGGTTTGAATGGTATGAATTTGCATGCAAACTATTTATAAGGCCAAAGATTTTTTTAAATAATTAAATTGAATCCATAATCTATAACCTTCTGAATGTTGTAGTCAGCAGGGCAGTACTCTGCATATCGCCAACTTGGACAATTTTACATTTTTATCAAACCAATTAACCTACAAACCTGTACGTATTTGGAGTGTGGGAGGAAACCGAGGATCTCGGAGAAAACTCACGCAGATCACGGGGAGAATGTACAAACTGCGTACAGACAGCACCCATAGTCGGGATCGAACCCGGGTCTCTGGCGCTGCATTTCGCTGTAAGGCAGCAACTCTACCGCTGCGCCACCGTGACTGCCCTATTAGTGCACGCTGTTGCTACAAGCCTCGCTTGAAGACAGCGTGGAATGGGCAAACGAGACAGAGAGATTCAGACCACCAGAGTGGCACGGTGGCGCAGTGGTAGAGTTGCTGCCTTACAGCGCCAGAGACCCAGGTTCGATCCCGACCACAGGTGCTGTGTCTGTACGCAGTTTGTACATTCTCCCCGTGACCTGCATGGGTTTCCCCCGGGATCTTCAGTTTCCTCCCACACTCCAAAGACCTGCAAGTTTGTAGGTTAATTGCCTTGGTAAAAAAAGTAAAATTGTCCCTAGTGTGTGCAGGGTAATGCTAGTGTGTGGGGATCGCTGGTCGGCGCGGACTCAACGGGCCGAAGGGCCTGTTTCCGCTCTGTATCCCAAAACTAAACTAAACACTCGACTTGTGTGCTTCAGAATTTACGGCTATCCGTTTATCTCCGACCCACATTCCTACAGGGAGAGACTACGCAAGGGAACGTAACCTTTGTGAATTTCTACCTTGCACCTGTTTAGCCCCAGGGACAATTTGAGGAGAGGCTACGGAACTTGGTAGGCCTTGATATTCGCGCGAGCAATATTGCTGTACTTGAGTCCATAATTGGCGCATGTGTTGGCTTCAAGGCGCGGAGAGGAGGAAACCCCAGTGTGATCTTTGAATGGGGCTACAGGCTTACGCCAGGTGCCAAATTAGAGCTCAATTAGACCGGGTCTGAAAATGCAAAGTCTGTGAAACACTTTGAAATTGAACGCTAGATTTATGTTGCAAATGCCACATTATTTTTCCATTCCAAGCAATTATACCGGGAAACCAATCACCCTCTCGCACAATGCTGAGTACCACAATTTCACCGCATAAATCTTGTCAGTATAATTGCATCACTGCACTGGTAGGGATGAACGCCCATGATAAACATGCAAGTAGAAATTTACAGGTGGAATAAATAATTTATATTTATAAAATGGTCAGATCCGAAACGGCCTGTTGCAAGCGATGCTAATTGGGTTACATATTGCGTTATTTCAGGCAGATAATGGCTGGGGTAAGAATGAGACCTCATTACATCCAGTTTACAGCCAAACCTGTCTGAGCAGGTCCTGTTTAGCAAAATGTATCCAACTCTTTAGGGGCCTGGCAGGGTAAATGTAGAGCGGCATTCGGAACCCAGGGGTCAGACTGCCCTCGTTTTTATCCTGCCTACTTAGGATGGAAACGAGGAGGAATCCCTCATTGGAAATGAGCAGAAATCCTTCCCAAGGATGTGTTACAAATCCAACAGCATGGGGCGACTCAATCAATGTTTGGCTGGCGGATACGAGGAGAGATCTCCGCGCTCACAGGCACTGGTGAATCTTCAGGCTCTCCCACCCAGGGGGGGAAACTGAGTCACTGAGGACAGGTCCACCAATAGTTTTACACCATCTGGTAGTCCGCTTCTCTCCCCCACTCCCCTCCTAATTAATCCGGACAAAATCCCCCCACCCTGGAATTTTCTTCGGAAATGTGGCACCCCCGCTCCTCCCTTTTATTAAACCCAACTGACCATTCCTCGCTCCACCGGTCCTGACCACACATAGCCGACAGGTCCGTTCCCACAGACGACTTAAGAATTATAAGATTAAGAATAAGGAGTAAGCCATTTAGAACGGAGACGAGGAAACACTTTTTCCCACAGAGAGTGGTGAGTCTGTGGAATTCTCTGCCCCAGGTGGAGGCAGGTTCTCTGGATACTTTCAAGAGAGAACTAGATAGGGCTCTTAAAAATAGCGGAGTCAGGGGATATGGGGAGTAGGTAGGAACGGGGTACTGATTGGGGATGATCAGCCATGATCACATTGAATGGCGGTGCTGGCTCAAATATCCTGCTCCTGCACCTATTGTCCGTTGTCTATTGACTTCCAAGAATATATAGACTCCCTGCAGACAAGCAGCCCGATTATACCAAGACAATTAGCCTGCAAACCTGCACGTCTTTGGAGTGTGGGAAGAAACCGGAGCACCCGGAGTGAACCCACGCAGGTCACGGGGAGAACGTAACAAACTCCGTGTAGACAAGCACCAGTAGTCAGGATTGAGCCCGGGTCGTTGGCGCTGTAAGACAGCCACTCTACCGCTGCGCCACCGTGCCGCTAAATTGTCGTCAGAAATGAGTGAAAATCCTTCTAGTACCACAAATTAACAGCATGGATCGACTCAATCAGTGTGTAGGAAGGAACTGAAGACGCAGGTTTAAATAGAAGAGAGACACATAAAGCGAGCAGGCAGTGTCTCTGGAGAGAAGGAATGGATGACGTTACGGGTTGAGACACTTCTTCAGACGATCTAGACGTCTGAAGATCTAGACTAGTTTGAAGAACGGTCTAGACCCGAAACATCACCCATTCCTTCTCTCCAGAAATGCTGCCTGTCCCGCTGAGTTACTCCAGTATTTTGTGTCTCTCTGCGACTCAATCAATGTTTGGCTTGTGGATATGAAGATTTAAATGCAATTAGTCTGATTTTATTTGTAAACAGAGCCACCATTATTTCATTTCAACTGGTAAAGAACCCCAACATTTTATTCATACATTTATTCTCTTAAAAGTCTTTTTGTCCACAGAAGGGTTCTTTTAATGCATTCGCTGTGATGCACCATTTCATTGCAAATGGAATGTGAGTACAATAATTCTCTAAGTCCTGTTTTGTCTGAAGGATAATGTTTGATGTTGCTGGTGAGAGGTGTTTAGGTTAGACTCAGTGCATCTTGCGCTCTCCTCTCTCCTGCCTGTCTGTGCAATATTACTCTGTCTGCATCGGGCAAGGGGACAGCACAGTTTGGAGATGCCTCTATTTGTAATTAGGTCCCTACATTGGCATGACAAAAGAGCTGTTGGGCATTTAGTGGGTGGATTGCGATTCCTCCTCTCAGCATGCCTCGCGCAACCACAGGTTTGCCATGTCACTCACCCTTGCCACACAAAGGGGATTAAAAGAAAGACACAAAAGCAAAAGTACAAATCTATGCAGCAAATAACATCTCATTGCCAGATATTTCAATTTATATTGTTCTTGAGTTTTCTATCGTGAATATGCGCCTAATGATAAATGACACACACACAAATGTAGACACACACACACACACACACACATACTAGAACTTATAATCTTGTAATGGTAAATAATACACACACTCGCACACACACAGAACTTATAATTTAGACACACACAAACACACATACTAGAACTCACAATTTTGTAATGATAAATAACACACACACACATACACACACACATACACACACACATACACACACAAACATACACACACGCGCATGTACACACACATATACACACACACGCACAGACACATGCACACATGCATACACACGCACACACACACACACACACACACACACACAGTTATGCACACACATTAGAACATACCATTTTAAATTTGATTTCTGCGAAAGAAGTATCATGTTTTGACTTTGCGGAATCTCTTTGTAAACAGCCCGGACAAAATGAGTTGATATTGCTTAATGCTCCAGAAATTAATACATAAAGATAAAACAACTCCATTATTTGTCACATTACACAGTGCATCTCACTTGCACTACACTGTATAAGTGCGATTCTGGAACAAGCTGCGTGCCACTCAATGATGAAGCAGAAGGCCATTTGATTGCCTCAATAAAATGTTTGATGAAAACATCATGATTGTTTAAACATGCTACTTCAGCATTGTGTTGTGAGTGAAGATTATGTCAAATTATAGGAGGAAGCAAAGTCAATGTTGTCATTATGACTGTGGTCACATTCTTGTCAGCACAGCTCCTCGATATATTCCGTTGAAGATGCAACTGCCTAAACATTTGTGCTCTAAATAATAATTACAAAGACTCAAGGATGAAATTTGCAGAATGATAATATCAGCTTCATTTACTGGAGACACAATAAACTGCAGATGCAGGAAATTGTTTTCCTCAAATAGTCCCCCCCAAAAAATCCATGAAACCTGAACTAAAATGAGAAAAGTATGGTTTTGATTGATTGAAGCCGTTCCTTCGACCCACACTGACCATTGAAAAGCCATTCACACTAGTTCTGATTGCATTGACTAATTAATCGACCAACCTGCACATGTTTGGAATTTAGACTCCAGCGATACAGTGCGGAAATAGGCCCTTCGGTCCACGCCAACCGGCGATCACCCCGTACACTAGCACTATCTTACATACTAATGGCAATTTACAATTTTAGTGAAGCCAATTAACTTACAAACCTGCACGCCTTTGTGATTTGGGAAGAAACTGGAGCCCCCCCGGAAGAAACCCACACGGTCACAGGAAGAAGCGTGCAAACTCCACAAAGACAGCAGCCGAGGTCAAGATCAAAAGCGGGTCTCTGGCACCGTGAGGCAGCATCTCTATCAGTTGCGTCACTGGCCAACCAATGGTATTGAAGGAGAAATTAGTAAAGTGTGCTTTGCATACACTTTATGTATGTGAGGTGAGGGGGGAAAAATTAAATCTTAAATTTGAGGGTAACTTTTTCCACACAAAAAAAGTTACAAGCTGCCATATTGTGTTTTATAATTCTAATTTTAACCATTGTGTCCATGTACCCTTTTACACTTTCAAGGACAAGATGCATAACAGGTCATGATTGTTTAACTTGGTTGCAAATAGGGGCTGTCCCACTGCGGTGACCTAATCCGCGAGTTCTGGCGAGTTTGCCCTCGACTCATACTCGCCGCATGGTCGACACGAGGTCCTAGGAGGTCTTCGTAACTCTCCTTCATGCTCGAGAATAGTCCCGGCGTACTCGAGGCCTCAACTAGGTTGCGGCGTTTTTTTTCAACATGCTGAAAAATGCCCGCGAGTAAAAAAAGGTCGCCATAGAAAACATCGATACGTTTTTTTACTCGTAGGTTTAGTCGAAGTAGGTCGGCATGTTATTCGTAGGTAATCGAGGGTAATCGAAGGTAATCGTAGATAGTTTTCAACATAGTTGAAGGAGGTTGAAGGAGGTCTCCTACATAGTAAAAGGAGGTCTTCAACATGACACTTATTCAAACTCTCCTAAACTCTTCTAAACTCGCGAATTAGGTCGCCGCAGTGGGACAGCCCCTTTATACTGTGGTCTAAATTAGAGATACAGCGTGGAAAGAGGCACTCCAGCCCACTGAGTCTGCACCGACCAGCGATCACCCATATACTAGATCTATCCCTACACACTGGGGACAATTTATAGAAGCCAATTAACCAACAAACCTGCACGCCTTTGTAATGTGGAAGTAAACCAGAGCACCTGGAGGAAACCCACGTGGTCACAGGGAGAACATACAAACTCTGTACAGACAGCACCTGTAGTCAGGGTTGAACCCATGGCTCTGGTGCTGTAAGGCAGCAACTCTACCGCTGCGCCACCGTGACACTCGCTGCTTTGCTTCCTTTTTGTTTTGGTAAATGGTTCAAAATTGAAATAAAGGGTGGAACAGGCGAATCTGGTAGAGCTGCAGCCACAACAATCCAGCTCAGTCCTGACCTCCGATGCTCTCTGTGTGGAGTTTGCACGTTATTCCTGGGATCACTTAAGCCTCTCCTGAGCCCTCTGGTTTCCTCCCACATACGGAAATGAATTGGCCACTGTAAATGGGCCCTGGTTTGTAGATGAGTGGTGGAATTCATAGCAAAAGGATTTGAGTATAGGAGCAGGGAGGTTCTATTGCAGTTGTACAGGGTCTTGGTGGGACCACACCTGGAGTATTGCGTACAGTTTTGGTCTCTTGAATGGTGGTGCAGGCTCGAAGGGCCGAATGGCCTACTCCTGCACCTATTTCTAATTAATCTATTCTATGAATCTATGAGAATTTGGGGAAAATTGATTGGAAATTGATGGGAAAATGGGATTAACCTAGGATTAGTATCAACTGGTACTGACTTTGGGCTGAAGGGCCTGTTTCCTTGCTCTATATCAATCTGTATACTTTGAAAGGGCACTCGAAGAGTTAATCCACACTTCTCAGTTTCCGCTGTTCTAATTTATGGTTAAACAATATGAGAGCTGTTCCTGATAACGCACATTATATAGATGCAATTAATTCAATATTGAATGTTGAATTACCATTCTTTTGCCTTTTTTTATTAAGGTTGAACTCAGATGAAAGTCAGATTATATAAAAAAAACATAACATGCGTTTCTTCAACTTCCAGATGTAGAAATAATGTAAAACAGCACGACTGAAATCTAAGCGAGGTTGGATGACACAGTGCGATGATGTCACATCTGTTACTGCTTCTGATATTCAGTTAGCGGGGTATGTTTGTACGTTGCATTGCTCAGCTGCGGAATTATGCGCTCCATTCCTCCACTATCTTTACAGATCAAATTCTTCATCAAAATTAAAAAATCACGAGAGGAATAGATCGGGTAGTTTAGTTTTAGTTTAGAGATACAGCGCGGAAACAGGCCCTTCGGCCCACCGAGTCCGCGCCGACCAGCGATCCCCGCACACTATCACTAGCCGACACACCAGGGACAACTTACGCTTGTACCAAGCCAATTAACCTGCAAACCCGTACGTCTTCGGAGCGTTGGAGGAAACCGAAGATCTCAGAGAAAACCCACGCGGTCATGGGGAGAACGTACGAACTCCGTACAGAGAGCACCCGTAGTCGGGATCGAACCCGTGCTTCTGACACTGCAAGTGCTGTCAGGCAGCAACTCTACCGCTGCACCACCATGCCACCCTAAGACGCACAGTCGATGCAATCGAGGACCACAGGACATAGTTTTAAGGTGAAGGGGAAAAGCTTCAACTTCTTTTCACAAACCTCTTCACGCTGAGATAGACAGGGATAGACAGATTCTTGATTAGTACGGGTGTCAGAGGTTATGGGGAGAAGGCAGGAGAATGGAGTTAGGAGGGAGAGATAGATCAGCCATGATTGAATGGCTGAGTAGACTTGATGGGGACGAATGGCCTAATTCTACTATTCTTTATGATCTTATAACCTTATGACACTGAGACGCTGCATCAATTAATAACTCTCAAAACACCAGGAATAGGTAAGCTGAATGCACTGTATTTTATCCAGGGTATGGGGAGTCAAGAACTGGAGGATGTGGATTTAAGGTGAGAGGGGCAAAATTTAATAGGAACCTGAGGAGAAACATTTTCAGTCAGAGGGTTGCAGGTAAATGGAACCATCTGCTAGAGGAGGTAGATGAGCAGGTACTATGACAGCATTTAAAAGATCCTTGGACAGATGCATGGACAGAAATGGTTTAGAGAGGTATGGCCAAAACGCAGGCAAATGGGACAGGCTTAGTTAGATGTGTTATCTTGGTCGGCATGGACAGATTGGGTTGAAGGGCCTGTTTCTGCAGAAACCAGGAACTGCTGATGCTGGTTAATACACAACGTTATGGTTAGGTGGAGCATTTTGGGCGGCATGAATAAGTTGGGATAAATGGCTTGTTTCCACCCTGTATGACTATGATTTAATGTGTGCTTTGTTTAAGACAGAAACATGAGAGGCGTTGATGCATGGTAATAGTATGTGTGGAGATTGATTGCATGAAGGAACTCATCTGCGTTTGTGCAGGAGCTGAATTGGAGCCAAAAGATCACATCTTCAGGCAGTGACACTATTCTTTGCAAGGACTAGCAACTATTCCATTGCACACCATACCATCGAAACCCAGGTTCAATCCTGACTATGTATGCCTTCTGTACAGAGTAGGTATGTTCTCCCTGCGACCTGATTAGTACGGGTATCAGGGGTTACGGAGAGAAGGCAGGAGAACAGGGTTAGGAGGGACAGATAGATCTGCCATGGTTGAATGGCGGAGTTGACTTGATAGGCCGAATGGCCTAATTCTGCTACTAGCACATGAGCTTATGAACCTGTGTGGATTTTCTCTGGGTGCACCAGTTTCCTCTCACACTACAAAGACGTACAAGATTGTAGGTGAATTGCTTTGGTAAAACTGTAAAAAATCATCCTTAGTGTGTCGGATAGTGTTAGTGTGCAGGGTCGCTGGTCGGCACGGACTCGGTGGGCCGAAGGGCCTGTTTCCGTGTTGTATCTCTATACTAAACTAAAAATGCTGCCTGACCTGCTGAGTTCCTCGAACACCTTGGGTTTTTTTTCGCTCTGTATCTGCTTAGGTTGCAGAAAAGCTAAGAATGATGACAATTTGCTGTAATCTACATAGAACGTTCCACAAAGTACGTTGCCTGCAGCTTCAAGCATCAGTTTGTGTTGGTAGAAACCTGCACTGTGCAAATAATGACATAATTAAATGCACACCTAATTCCAGGAAAATGTTGGGCTTGCAAACCTGGAACACAATTTGAAATACCAGGTCCAATCTCATGACTTCACCCCTGAAAGATTGTTGGCATGATAAACACTTCATGAAATCAATTTGGAGTTGGGTAGTTTTTCTTAATAAGTTCTTTACAAGCCAAAAAGCTTTATTCCTCTTCAATGCTTATAGTTTGTTCACTAGTGTATCAGACGGTGTGGCACGCTGTTGGCTCCTGTCATTGTCCAACATGTTGACAGAATTGCCGCCCGACTCGTCACAGAGTGCATCGCTTCCAGGGATCGCCACGTCATGATCCCCATGGTTATAGTTAGAATGGAGAATAGGGTTAGAAGGTCTGGGAATAATACATGTTCCCGATGTTGGGGGAGTCCAGAACCAGGTTTAAGAATAAGGGGTAAGCCATTTAGAATGGAGACGAGGAAACACTTTTTCTCACAGAGAGTGGTGAGTCTGTGGAATTCTCTGCCTCAGAGGGCAGTAGAGGCAGGTTCTCTGGATGCTTTCAAGAGAGAGCTAGATAGGGCTCTTAAAAATAGCGGAGTCAAGGGATATGGGGAGAAGGCAGGAACAGGGGTACTGATTGGGGATGATCAGCCATGATCACATTGAATGGCAGTGCTGGCTCGAAGGGCCAAATGGCCTACTCCTGCACATATTGTCTATTGTCTGTTGACTCAGTGGGCAGTTCTGTACATTCTTCACTGACTGGGGCAATTGTGCTTATGTATGTATGGTGATAGCCTTGCTGATTTGTATTGCAAAAAACGTGTTTCCCTGTACCTGGTCCACGTGACAATAGAGAGCATTGAACAACTGATTCACAAAGAGAAAAATGCTGGCAAATACTCGAGGCAAATAACTTTATGTTTTCATGCCGTGCTGTATTATTCTGCAATTCTTTCCAATGGCCCATACTGAATAGCCATGTTAGACTGTAAAGGAATGTGCTGGTCTGTGATTGCTTTTACTTTTGAATAGCTTGGTAAAAGATTTTGTGGTTTAGTGTACATGTTAAGAATGGCTCCTTGAACAAGTTATTGGGTAGCTGCCAAAACCAGTGAAATCATAGCCCAGCAGAAGTTAATGTTATAAGCAAAGTAAAACAGGAGAGAGATTTTCAAGCCCAAAGACCACCAACTGATAGCAAAATAAATGTCATGCAGATGAGTGGTGCCTTTTGTCCATCAGTCGATTTTATGATATAGTGGTGGTTGCTGCCTCACAGCGGCAGAGACCCAGGTTCGATCCTGATCACCGACGCTGTCTGTGCTGAGTTTGAACGTTCTGCTTGTGACCACGTGGGTTTTCTCCGGGTGCTCTGGTTTCCTGCTGCGTTCCAAAGACGTGCAGGTTTGGCTTCTGTACATTGTCCCTAGTGTGTAAGATATGAAAGCAGGATAACATTGCAAGGAGGACATGGCCACTTTATCCGCTAACACCCGAGGTACAGGCAGAAGAATCATTGAAAGTGATAAGTACCAAGCACACAGCCCCAGAGACCTGGGTTCGATCCTGGCCTCCGGTGCTGTCTGTCTGGAGTTTGTACGTTCTCCCTGTGACCGTGTGGGTTCCCTCCAGGTGCTCTGGTTCCCCCCCACATCCGACAGATGTGCAGGTTTGTAGGTTAATTGGCCTTCTGTAAATTGACTCCTAGTGTGTAAGGAGTGGATGAGAAAGTGGGATAACATAGAACTAGTTTAAAAGGGTCGGTGTGCATTCGCTGATCCGACTGGTCTGTTCCCTTCTGCATCTTTCAGTCAATTTAATCAAAGACTGGGATCCAAAAACTGTTTAACACTATCCATTCTCTGGGCCTGTACTCGCTAGAGTTCAGAAGGATGAGGGGGCAATCTCTTTGAAACCTACCGAATAATGAAAGGCCTGGATGGAGTGGATGTGGAGAGGATGCTTCCAGTAGTTGGAGAGTCGAGGATGAGAGTGCACAGCCTCAGAATAAAAGGACGTACCTTTGGAATGGAGATGAGGAGAAATTTATTTAATCAAGTGTGTGGTGAGGCCAAGTCATTGGACTAGTCTTGACAAGTATGAATGTCAGGATTTATAGGGAGAAGGCAGGAGAGTGGGGTTGATAGGGAGAGATAGAACAGCAGTGATTGAATGGCGAGTAGACTTGATGGGCCGAATGGCCTAAGTTAGCTCCTATGTCCTACGATCTTCTACCCAACCCTGCCCACTCCTCCTCCTTTACCCCAATAAAACTGGCTGTCCACTCATCCATTATTCCCCCAGGTATTCATTAATTGGTGTGTACAGTAAATCTACCAGAAGTTTGTGTAAATAGTTAACACACTTTTTTTCTCTTATGCATAAGAATATCGAAGAATAATACCAAAAATAAAGGGAGCTATAATTGGAGAATCATTCATCTGTGTTTTCTTCTATTTTTGAGTTATTAGTGAACATTGTCTTTTGCTGTGCAAAATAATATTCTTTTTCACTTCAAAGGCAATATTTACGGGTTCATTCTTTGTCACTATCTGAGATTTGTTTGAAATATGTTGCCAGCCTATAGTTTACTACAAAAGCTTAATCAAAGAAAAGTACCAAGCAATCCAAACTGTTTCAGTTCTGCATTTGTCTGTATTTGAGGGACTTCTCAGCAGCCTCTTCAGTGTAGATGGACATAAAATGCTGGAGTAACTCAGCGGGACAGGCAGCAGCATCTCTGGAGAGTAGGAATGGGTGACGTTTCGGGTCAAGACCCTTCTTCAGACATCTACATCTCCATCCCTCACCAGGAAGGTCCTAAATCCACCTGCTTCTTCCTTGACCACAGAACCAGACAATTTCTCTCTAACAACACTCTCCTCTGCCTAGAAGAACTGGTCCTTTACTCCTCAGACTGAAGAAGGGGCTCGACCCGAAACATCACACATTCCTTCTAGTCAGAGATGCTGCCTGTCCCGCTGAGTTACTCCAGCATTTTCTGTAAACGGGCATCTGCAGTTCCTACCAACACAGCTTCTCAGCGATACCTGATCAAATGCATGTGAAAATGTTGTGGTTAGTTAGGGAAGGAAATGTGGAGGATCATGCAGAGATAGTTTCATCTTTAGCCACGGCTGAAGACCCAGGAGATTGGAGGGTGGCTAATGTTGTACTGTTATTTCACCGTGGATTCTCTGTGGATTGTCACCTTGTCGTGGTGGAGAGGCTTGGGGTCCTGAGATCCTGAAAGCGATGCCATCTGGAGCTATGCTCCTGGTAGGGCCACCCATGGCGGTAAGGTCGAGGGGGAGGACTCTGACAAAGAGCAATCCAACCAAGACCTCAAAGGTGGAACAGGCGGAGGACGATGGCTGACTTTAGTGGAGCGTCACAACGGCTGGGAAGGCGGATGAAGGCTGCGGCAGAAAAGGGTCTCCGGTCGTCTTGGACTCCATGCCACTGGATCCTGACCCAGATCTGTCAAGGGCCGTGTGGTGGCTGTCTGATGGGCTGAGGGAGAGCTGGGAAGGGGAGGAGAAACCTGGGACTACCTGATATTAGAGAAGTCAATGTTCTTACCGCTGGGGTGTAAACTGCCCAAGCGATATATGAGGTGCTGCTCCTTCAATTTACAGTGGGCCTCACTCTGACCATGGAGGAGGCCCAGGAAAGAAAGGTTGGAATGGGAGGGGGAGTTGAAGTGCTGAGTGCTGAGATCAGGTTGGTTATTGCGAACCGAGCGGAGGTGTTGGGTGAAGCGATCGCCAAGCCTACAGTTGGTCTCACCGATGTAGAGCAGCTGACACCTTGAGCAGCGGATGCAATAGATGAGGTTGGAGGACGTGCAGGTGAACCTCTACCGCACCTGGAAAGACTGCTTGGGTCCTTGGATGGGGTCAAGGGGGGAGGTAAAGCGACAAGTGTAGCATTTCCTGCGGTTGCAAGGGAAAGTGCCCGGAGAGGGAGTGGTTTGGGTGTGAAGGAACGAGTTACGGAAGGAGTGGTCTCTATGGTCCCTGGGGAGGAGATGGGAAGATGTGGCCAGTGGTGGGATCCCATTGGAGGTGGCGAAAATGTCGGAGGAATATTTGTTGTATTTGACGGCTGGAAGGGTGGAAGGTGAGGACAAGGAGGTCTGCCGTTATTGCGAGTGGGGGGATGGGGAGTGAGAGCAGAAGAGACTCTGGTGAGAGCCTCATCTATAGTAGAAGAGGGGAAGCCCTGTTCCCTGAAGAATGAGGACATCTCCGATGCCCTGGTGTGGAACACCTCATCCTGGGTGCAGACGTGGCGTAGACGGAGGAATTGGGAGTAGGGGGTGGAGTCCTTATAGTTGAGTTGCTTTCACCCCAAGATTGAACTGGTTAAGCCAGAGTGTATAAACAAACCATTCCTCATGTGGTTTGGTGTGAAAATTACAACAGGGAAGGGATTTAGACAATGCGTTTGGTTTGAGCTGTAGTACATGACAAATGGGTGAACTCATGCAAATCCTGGTTCATTTGCAAACACAATAGATTTCATGACGCTGCCTTCATTCTGACATCAATTTACAGAATGAGCTCTTTTATCTTTTGCCAATTTGTCCTCCCCCAGCTCTCTGGAAGGTGTTGGCCTATTTCTGGTTCATATTTCCAAGGTGCATTAATTTTTTTGTCAAACTTGACAAAATGAGTGTGACTGGGTCCCAAATTAAAACCATTCCGATTCTATTTGAAGCACGGTATTCAGAAGGTGAAAATCTGAAACACACTGCGAAATGCCAAATTTACTCAGCGGGTCAGTCAGCATCTCTGTAATGAGGAACAGAGTCTATATTTCAGGTCAAAAACCTTTCATAATGAAGAGAAAATCCAATTCTCTCTCCTCCGCTGCCAATGGCACATTCCAGCAGTAAGTTTGAACGCTGTGTGTGGCACCTGGACTGAAAGGACCTGGCTGTAGAATTCCATTTTATTTTGCATGTCACTCCTCCTCTTCTTTCCTTATTTGACAATCTTCTGTTTCCGTCTCACTCACAATCTACCTACCAACCAACAGCTTCCCACTCCTTCCCCCCCCCCTCCCCCCCCCCCGCCCTTCATTTCTTTCCGCATCCTCCAACACCCCCCCCCCATCAACACCTCCCCCCCACCCCCATCCACCTATCACTTGTGTAGGAAGGAACTGGAGATGCTGGTTTATACCAAATAGACACAAAACGATGGAGTAACTCAACGGAGAAAAAGAATAGGTGATGTTTTGGGTCAGGCCCCTTCTTTAGGCGGCATTGTGGCGCAGCGGTAGAGTTGCTGCTTTACAGCGCCAGAGACCAGGGTTCGATCCCGACTATGGTGCTGTCTATAGAGAGTTTGCACGTTCTCCCTGCGACCGCGTGCGGTTTTTCTGGATCTCTGTTTTCCTCCCACACTCCAAAGACGTACGGGCTTGTAGGTTGTCAAGAAGGAACTGCAGATGCTGGAAGATCGAAGGTACACAAAAATACTGGAGAAACTCAGCGGGTGCAGCAGCATCTATGGAGCGAAGGAAATAGGCGACGTTTCGGGCCGAAACCCTTCTTCAGACTGATGGGGGGTGGGGGGGAGAAGGAAGGAAAAAGGGAGGAGGAGGAGCCCGAGGGCGGGGGGATGGGAGGAGACAGCTCGAGGGTTAAGGAAGGGGAGGAGACAGCAAAATTGGGAGAATTCAACGTTCATGCCATCCGGACGCAAGCAACCCAGGCGGAATATGAGGTGCTGTTCCTTCAAATTCCGGTGTTGCTCACTCTAGCAATGGAGGAGACCCAGGACAGAGAGGTCGGATTGGGAATGGGAGGGGGAGTTGAAGTGCTGAGCCACCGGGAGTTCAGGTAGGTTATTGCGGGCTGAGCGGAGGTGTTTGGCGAAACGATCGCCCAACCTCCGCTTAGTCTCCCCGATGTAAACAGCTGACATCTAGAGCAGCGGATGCAGTAGATGAGGTGGTAGGTTAATTGGCTTTGGTAAAATTGTAAATTGTCCCTAGTGTGCGTAGGATGGTGTTAGTGTGAGGGGGTCGCTGGTCGGCGCGGACTCGGTGGGACCCGAAGGGCCTGTTTCCGCCCGGTGTCTCTAAACCAAACTGAACACTTCTTAGATATAGATATAGCTCTTCTGGAACACTAGTGGAGTGATAACCAGGGAACATCTATAAATGGGATAGGGCCATTCCTAATTCTGTTCCACTTTTCTCTTTCGGGAGAGGGAGCAAGGGGAGGGGGGGGGAGAAAAAATAAACTGCTGACTATAGCGGATGTTCTTGGTACCGTTCCATACCTCTAGGTTCCCTCTCCACTGACTCTCAGTCTGAAGAAGGACCTCGACCCGAAACGTCACCTATTCCTTTTCTCCATTAATGCCGCCTGACCTGCTGAGTTGCTCCAGAACTTTGTGTCTATTACAGATATAATGTCAGCACATGCACTCGAGTTCAGAGGAGAAGAATGTCCCAACCGCAGGGTGAAATTTAGACCTGATTAATTTTTGATTAATGCAAATGAGGGAATAGAGGAACAAGTGAACACCTGCAGAAGCAAAGTTACGCCACAGCTAAAATAACATATTCACTGACTCCCTCTGCATTCTGAACACTGCAGGGTGCAGCATTCCTTTAGTTTCGACTGAAGCTTGTTTAATTAAAATGAGAAAATGAGCCAAATCAAGAGCAAAGAGTCAAGAGTGTTTTATTGTCATATGTCCCAGATAGAACAATGAAATTCTTACTTGCAGCAGCACAACAGAATATGTAAACACAGTGCACTGTAAACAATAAAATAAACGCGACAGAGAACAAGTTCAGTGTGTGTATATATGCCCAAACTCACGAATACACATAGACCATATATACGTGTATGAAGGAACTGCAGATGCTGGTTTAAACCGAAGATAGACACAAAATGCTGGAGTAACTCAGCGGGACAGGCAGCGTCTCTGGAGAGAAGGAATGGGTGATGTTTCGGGTCGAGACGTCACCTATTCCTTCTCTCCAGAGGTGCTGCCTGGCCTGCTGCTTTTTGTGTCTATCTTAGATCCAGGGTCGCCAACTGTCCCGTAGTAACCGAGTCATCCCGTTTTTTGGGCTAAATTGGTTTGTCCCGTACAGGACCGCCATTGTCCCGTATTTGACTGCTACTACTCAGGTCGAGGGGACCGTCAGGTCGGAGCGCCGTGTCCGGCCCCCCCTCACCCATCCCGACGTAGTGCAGCCCATGGAGTGCAGCAGCAGCACCTCGCCCGTGGCCCCGTCGGTGGACAGCTCAGCCAGCTGTCAGACCTTCGGACCTTCGCTTACCGCCGACACCACCACCCCTCCTTCTCACAGCCGATCATCGGTTCATGAGTTGGACGGGGGTGCCGGACTTTGCGCGTGACGTCTCGTGGGCCAAAACTCCTCAGCTGACCCACCGGGCTGGGCTTTGTGTGCAGTCCAGCACCCCGGGCCAACTCATCATTCACCCAGCCACGGCCGAGTCGGTCAACGAATTGCCGTCGGGAATTTATCCCGTATTTTGACCTTTTGTCCCTTCTTTGTGAGTGAGAAAGTTGGCAACCCTACTTAGATCATAGATATGATCTATATCACTCTGGTTGCCTGGCAAGGTGAAGACTAAGAAACTGGGCGGCAGCCTTACAAAGAAGGTGAAAGCAGCGAGTTTTTGTTGTCAAATAGTAAAAAATGAATACCACCTTTAACTCATTGGGACAGAGAGCACTGCAGGAAATGTGGTGATCTCATTAGCTGGCTTCATCCTGCTTTCTGAATGTAAACAATGTTTCTGCCAGAGAGGTAACCTTGAGCTCTTTATCACAAAGTAGGGCAAGCTCTTTGCAACAAGGCGCCGTTCATATCTGCTGCTAAACCCACCAGTGATACCAAAATCAGTCTTACTTAGACGCTTCAGCAAGTTACATATAAAATTAACCTCGGGCTGCTTAATAGCTTGTGTGATTGTTTAGTGTTCAGCTCACCTCTTACACGACAGTTGTGTGTTGTACACACATACATGAAACATGATTCAATCACCAAGGATTGCTTCATCAACAAGGTTCAGCATTACTAACAACATTAAGGGGTTGGACAGGCTAGATGCATGAAGATTGTTCCCGATGTTGGGGAAGTCCAGAACAACGGGCCACAGTTTAAGGATAAGGGGAAAACCTTTTAGGACCGAGATGAGAAAAAAAAATTTCACACAGAGAGTGGTGAATCTGTGGAATTCTTTGCCACAGAAGGTAGTTGAGGCCAGTTCATTGACTATATTTAAGAGGGAGTTAGATGTGGCCCTTGTGGCTAAAGGGATCAGGGGGTATGGAGAGAAGGCAGGTACAGGATACTGAGTTGGATGATCAGCCATGATCATATTGAATGGCGGTGCAGGCTCGAAGGGCCGAATGACCTACTTCTGCACCTATTTTCTATGTTTCTATTGGGTGGCGCAGCGGTAGAGTTGCTGCCTTGCAGCGCCAGAGACACGAGATCGATACTGACCACGGGTGCTGTCTGTAAGGAATTTGCATGTTGCCCCCGTGACCTGCGTGGGTTTTCTCTAAACTAAACTAAATCAACTTGTAGAATGTGCTTTTTTTTTTGCATTAGGTGCTTAAAAAATCATCTCTCTTTCATTTGTTTAATGCCCCTGTCCCACTTAGGAAACCTGAACGGAAACATCTGGAGACTTTGCGCCCCACCCAAGGTTTCCGTGCGGTTCCCGGAGGTTGCAGGTGGTTGCCGGAGGTTGCAGGTAGTGGAAGCAGGTAGGGAGACTGACAAAAACCTCCGGGAACCGCACGGAAACCTTGGGTGGGGCACAAAGTCTCCAGAGGTTTCCGTTCAGGTTTTCTAAGTGGGACAGGGGCATAAGAAGGAACTGCAGATGCTGGAAAATCGAAGGTAGACAGAAATGCTGGAGAAACTCAGCGGGTGCAGCAGCATCTATGGAGCGAAGGAAATAGGCAACGCCTATTTCCTTCGCTCCATAGATGCTGCTGCACCCGCTGAGTTTCTCCAGCATTTTTATCTACCATCTCTCTTTCATTACTATGCAACATCAAACACAGGATTTCTGGAGCTCATAAATAGAATAAATGTGAAAAAAGTGAAAAGTTAAAAAAATTCACGTAGACATCTTAGATCACATTTGTCACCATTGTCCAGGTGTGCCTTCTCCCAGAATTCATTGCTCAAAGAACAAATCACATCACCTGGTGGTGGAATGTGTCAGTGCTAAAATCTGTATTTTCATAATGTAACATTAGATGAATCAGCTAGTTTTATTCCAGCATAATGAGCTGTACAATTTGTTACAGGCTTTAATGTATTTAAATTCATTTCAGCGCAGCATAAAGTGAAGGATTAGTCTGCACAACCAGCAAAATTGATATTATTGGTAACACTTACTGACGCCAGGCGTCTGTATTTGCTCCAAGCTCCCTGAGTGTGTGTAGCTGCTGTAACATAGAAATATAGAAACATAGAAAATAGGTGCAGGAGTAGGCCATTCGGCCCTTCGAGCCTGCACCGCCATTTGATATGATCATGGCTGATCATCCAACTCAGTATCCTGTACCTGCCTTCTCTCCATACCCCCTGATCCCTTTAGCCACAAGGGCCACATCTAACTCCCTCTTAAATATAGCCAATGAACTGTGGCCTCAACTACCTTCTGTGGCAGAGAATTCCACAGATTCACCACTCTCTGTGTGAAAAATGTTTTTCTCATCTCGGTCCTAAAAGATTTCCCCCTTATCCTTAAACTGTGACCCCTTGTTCTGGACTTCCCCAACATCGGGAACAATCTTCCTGCATCTAGCCTGTCCAACCCCTTAAGAATTTTGTACGTTTCTATAAGATTCCCCCCTCAATCTTATCCATTTATAATGGCGGTGTAACGGTAGAGTTGCTGCCTTGCAGTGTCAGAGACCCCAGTTCGATCCTGACTTTGCGTGCTGTCTGCACAGAGTTTGTACTTTTTCCCTGTGACTGCGTGGGTTTTCTCCGGGTGCTCCAGTTTCCTCCCACACTCCAAAAACATACAGGTTTGTAGGTTAATTGGCTTCGATAAGAATTGGCGTATAGGGTAGTGCTGGTCTATGGGGTGATCGCTGGTCAGCCCTGACTCAGTGGGACAAAGGGCCTGTTTCTGCACTGTATCTCTAAAGTCCAATAAAGTCTAAAATCTAATGAGATTGTCTCCTTGAAAACCTTAATTTTCTCACCCAATGCACCACTGTGTTGCTATTGAGGCAATGCAGCAAGCTACAGAAGGGTTTTGACCCAAAACGTTGCCTATTTCCTTCGCTCCAGAGATGCTGCCTCACCCGCAGAATTTCTCCAGCATTTTGTATCTATCGAACACATACACCAGTACACAATACACTATCCTACGCATTAGGGACAATTTACAGAAGCCAATTAACCTACCAACGTGTACGCCTTTGGGATGTGGGAGGAAATTGGAGCACCCGGAGAAAACCCACGCGGTCATGGGGAGAATGTACAAACTCCTTACAGTACAGCGCCCATAGTCAGGATTGAACCCGGGTCCCTGGCGCTGTAAGGCAGTGACTACCGTTGCATCACTGTACTGGGAATGACTTGAGGTCAGGATAACCCAGACACAGGACAGGCACAAGAACTTTTTGTCAGATTCTATTTTTTCTAAACAAAAGGCAAACTAGCAATTGACGTTTGACCTTTGCATGTGCAACTGGTGCAAAACTGTTCAATGTGTGTCAGCGTGCGCAGGTGAGCTCATCCAATCTAATTAGGCGGTACAGACTGTTTAGCCATGTTTACGACAGCTTGTTCTTGTCATCAGTGACAATAAATAAATAACAATGGAAACGGAGAGCTGGAAATGAGACAAGTCCATCAATGTCTTGTGCGTCTACAGCCAACAGGGCTCATGGACAAGGTGAGAGTAGATGTCGACATGTTTAACTTTGCTTTGGATTAAACAAAGTTGCAAGCGGCAGACTCTCAATCGCAAATACTTGGAAAGTACTTTGACAGTCAGAGCCTCTCTCCCACCCGGGGTGGTCTGGCGTGTAGTTTGGACAGAGGACGTGTCTCTGAAACGTTCCGCAGGTTGAGAGGAGACTTATTAGCACGTACCAAGAGTTTTTTCGCTGTACCTCGGCACACGTGACCATAAACTAACCCGTAACTGTGAAGTGTAATAGAAGCGTACAAGATTATGAGATGCAGAGAGAGGATCGGTGACCAGAACCTTTTTCCCAACTGGAAATGTCAAAGATGAGAGGGCTCAGCTTTCAAGTGCCTGTCTCACTTGGCGATTTTCTCGGCGACTACCGGCATCATTGACTGATGTATCAGGACACCGAAAAAGTCGCGGCGTGATGACGTATCGACGCCCGGTGTTTCCTCAAGTGTCGCCACGTTTTTTTTGTCGCCGCTGGATTTTGAAATGTTCGAAATCTTTTGCCGACCCTGATACGTCAGCCAATGATGCCGGAAGTCGCCAGAAAAATCGCCAAGTGGGACAGGCCCTAAAGGAGATGTGTGGGGAAAGTTTTTTACACTGAGAGTGGTGGGTGCCTGGAACTCGCTGCCAGAGGTGGTGATGGAGACAAATACGATGGTGGCGTTTTAGAGTCCTTTGGGTATACAGGGAATGGAAGGACACAGCTCAGGTGCAGGCTGACGAGATTAGTTTCACTTTGATTATGATTGGCATGGACATTGTTGGACAAATGGCTGTTCCTGCACTATACAGTACTATGTTCTATTTCATCACAGATGCTGCCTGACCCACTGTGTAACTCCAGCACTTTGTGTTTTACTCAGTAAAGGGCCTGTCCCACTAGGCTATTTTTAGTTGACTGCCGGCAAAGGTCATAGTCGTAGCAGGTCGACGGAAAACCGGCGACTGGACCCCCCTTGGACATAAAATTTGAAATAGAATCATTACTTTATCAACAACAAAAAAACGAGGTCATCACCAGCGAAAACCTACGTTAACCTGGCGACAACTGCGACAGCACCTACGTCAGGAGAAGTCAAGCTACGCTCAATGGCATCAAACCCACTGTCACCAAATATTTTTCAACATGTTGAAAATCCAGCGGCGACCAGAAAGATGCTACGACTCTTTGGGCGACAGAGGAGACGACTCACGACCGTACAGGTGACACCCCGGCGACCATGTGGGCGACAGCCTAGTCGCCTGTAGCCGCCTAAGAAATCGCCTAAGTGGGACAGGGTCTTAACTCCACAGCATCCAAAGCACTACAACAATGAGAATACAGCAGGATTTTACTTCGGAGTCACGTGAGTGACTACGTGAAGAACCCGCTCAGCGCACATGCGCGACATTAACGCCAGCAGTGCAACAGCGGCTGCAGCGGGAGTTAGGCGCTCCCGCTACAGAATGAAACGGACCGTCAGGTGAGTACCCTGAGGTTGGGTTTCTATTACAGGGGAGCATTTTTCTGCTTCTGTTTTACAGGCAGAGAAAAAGGCTCTGGAACAAAACTGTCCCCCGTTCAAGGAGGAACGTTTTCCCGTCGGGGAGAGGGGCAGCAACAGGCGGTAGGAGCATTTACCTGGTGTTCCGCTATTCCCCGACACCGTGCCGAGCCCAGCCCGCTAGTACCTGAGCAGCGGGCTGGATGCATAGCCACCCGAAGAGGCATCCGGCAGGTGTTCCCGATTTGGGACGGGACGTCTCTCCACCCGCACGGGGGAGAGAGAGCCGCCTGAGCCACTGGAGCGGCTCTCGGAGCAGGTGCCTGCGAGACGCGCTGCTTGAGGGGCGCTCTCGCTACTACAAGGCACAAAAGCTCTAGAAAAACCTGTCCCCCGCTCGACTCCAACGGAGGAGCGTTCCATTGCAGGGGGGGCAGTAACAGGTGGTAAGAACAATTACCGGGCGCTCCGCTATCCCCATCACCGCGCCGAGCCCAGTCCCGCTAGTGCCTGAACTGCGGGCTGGATGTTTAGCCATCCGAAGAGGCATCCGGCCGGTGGCTTCTGACTTGTGGGAGGGGACGTCTCTCCACCCGCATGGGAGAGAGACAGCCGCCTGAGCCGCTGGAGCGGCTCCTGGAGCAGGAGCTCATGCGAGACACGCTACGTGAGGGGCAGTCTCGCTGGAGGGTTCAGGCATACCCTCCACAGTGCCTAGGCACTGCCCATCGCTTCCTCCTTAGTGTGGTTAGCTTTGGGGTGACCAGTGGCTGGGCTGGTCATGAAGAGGGGTCATTGGCTGAACAACATCGGGAGAATGCTTGAGGTACAGGATCAGGAAGAGCTGCTGGGTGTGGCCGCTATGTGGCTCCACCACTAGCGAGATGGCTTTTCAGTCTCAACTGATGGCCAGCTTACTACCTGTTCTTTTCAAAAATCTCCAAGACAGGTAGTCATGAGGCGTTGGATTTCATCACGCTTGGATAAAGGGACCACCTACTCAACCGCTACAGTTACCAACATACTGGAATTCCTGGCGAACCTTCACCACGATGAAGGACTCAGCTACAGAGCCATCAACACGGCTAGAAGTGCCATGCCTGTCTATTAAAACCAGCTCCAGGACAACAGGCCATGGGGTCCCACCCGCGGTTGGTCAAACTAATGAAGGGTATTTACAACTCTAACCCCCTAGACCAAGGTACACCCATACATGGGATGTCAGTGTGGTCCTGACATACCTCAGGGGATGGCCACCAGCCAGACCCCTTAACCTGGAACAATCTATGCTCAAAACACTCATGTTGATGGCACTTGTATCTGCACAGAGGGTCCAGTCACTACACCTATTGCGACTGGACACCATGCTCACAGCTCCAGACCAGATCTGTCGTTATCCAGCGACAGATCAAACAGAGCAGACCAGGAACACCTAATCCAGTCGTGGAATTCCGGGCTTACCCACCAGAACCACAGTTATGTGCCATGACCCACCTACTATCCTACATAGACACAACCAAAATATTCGAGGGAGATGAAAAGCCTTGTGGGTCAGTCATAAAAAACCTTATGGTCGGGTGACGAGCCAAACCATTGCGAGATGGCTCAAGCAGGTGCTAAAAACTGCTGGGATAAACACTAACATGTACAAATTTTATTCCACCAGGGCAGCATCCACGTCGACGGCTAAAAGAATGGACATGCCTATAGACCACATCCTGGCTACAGCAAGATGGTGGGAAGAAAGACCGTTCAGAAATTTTATAATAAGCCGTTGGCAAAACCTGTTTTATTTGCAGTAAAGATTTACGGACTGCAAATATTTAATTTAAGCCCAGGGGAGCAATTTAATTTCTTTGTTGTTATTGTTAAAAAATACCATTGTGTTTTTCATCAAACAGATTCATTGGTTGATTACGATAACACTTCCTCCCTCAAGAACTTCGGCAGTGAGTGAAATAAAACTGTTACACGGTTTGAAATCACAGAGCTTTGAAGTCTTCACGAAGTCACTCACGTGACTCCGAAGTAAAATAGTGAGATTAAACGAGAACTTACCAGTTTGAAGTTTGATCTGTATTTTATGAGGAGTTACGATGAGGGATTACGTGCCCTCCGCTCCCACCCTCATTATATGGATCAAACTAATAAATTGATGTCTCCTTATCTTTACTATGTTTACTTCAAATAACTGTGTCTATCTGTGATTCCACACCGCTGCTTGGAAGTATGCCGCGCCTGCGCACTGAGCGGGTTCTTCACGTAATTCCTCATCGTAACTCCTCATAAAATACAGATCAAACTTCAAACTGGTAAGTTCTCGTTTAATCTTACTATTTTACTTCATAGAAAAAATGATGTAGCAATACATTTTCGACAGCAACATTTGGATTTTGATGATTTGCCTGAAGTTCATAACAATTGCCTATTTTGGCCGCACATTTGGTATGATTCCCTCTATATCCAGTGTTTCTCTCATAAAACATAAAACATGGAACATATATACAACATAGAACATAAAACAGCACAGGAATGGGCCTCTTGACCCACAATGGTTGTGCCAAACATGATGCCAGGTTAAACTGACCTAGTCCGCCTGTACATGATCCATATCCCTCTATTCCCTGCACTTCCATGTGCCTATTGAAAAGACTCTTAAACACTACTATCGTGTCTGCCTCCACCCTTGGCAATGCGTTCCAGGCCCCCGCCACTTTCTGTCAAGAGAACTTGCCCCGTACACCTCTATTAAACCTCCTCCCTATCACATTATAGCTCTGCCCTCTGGTTTAGTTAAGTTTGTTTTTGAGGTTAGAGATACAGCACGGAAACAGGCCCTTCGGTCCATCGGGTCCGTGCCGATCAGCGATCCCCGTACACTAGCACTATCCTACACACACTAGGGACAATTTTACCAAGGCAATTAACCTACAAACCTGTACGCCTTTGGCGTGCGGCAGGCAAACCGGAGATCCCGGAGAAAATCCACGCAAAGGTCACGGGGAGAACATACAAAGTCCTTACGGACAGCACCCGTAGTCAGGATCGTACCCGGGTCTCTGGCGCTGTAAGGCAACAACTCCACCATTGCGCCAACATGTTCAGTTTAGTTTAGTTTATTGTCACGTGTACCGAGGTACAGTGAAAAGCTTTTGTTGCAAGCTAACCAGTCAGCGGAAAGACTATACATGATTACAATCGTGCCATGCCACCCCTGTGGACATTTCCAGCCTGGGAAAAAGGTTCTGACTGTCTACCCTGTCTACGCCTCTCATAGATTTATAAACTTCTATCGAGTCTCCACTCAACCTCTGATGTTCCAGAGAAAACAATCCAAAACGTTAAGTTGTCTGAAAACAAGGACAGCATGTTTGTCCACCCCTGGAAACCAAACACCACTTAGCACTGGAGTCCATCCCAGCAGATTGCTACACAGGTGGTGCTGATAATGGTGATCATGTCGGCCAGTGTGTAGGATGGCAGCTTTTAACAGTGGCAGCAATAAAAGATTTAAACTTGGCAACCTTTCAGGCATAAAGAACCAAGCAATGCCAAAGTACTTTATATTCTGGAAAGAACATTTTAGAAGTACTCCCGTGGTTAAAAACGTAACCATGCACCAGTTTCTCATTCTCCGCAGACACCTCAAATGAGAGCTCCAGCCTTGTGGCACACTTTCAGCGATCTTAAAAAGACATAAAGTGCTGGAGTAACTCAACGGGTGATAGACACAAAAAGCTGGTAACTCTGCGGGACAGGCAGCATCTCCGCAGAGAAGGAATGGGTGACGTTTCGGGTCGAGACCTTTCTTCAATGTCACCTATTCCTTCTCTTCAGAGATGCTGCCTGTCCCACTGAGTCACTCCAGCTCTTTGTGTCTATCTTCAGTTAAAACCAGCATCTGTAGTTCCTTCCTACACATAAGTCAACAGGTGACTTGTTCATCGGAGGCAGTGGAGGGTTGTTTGTGTGATTGATTGGATTAACTTATGAGGAGCAGTTGAAGGCTGTGGGCCTGTACTTGCTGGAGTTTAGAAGGATGAGGAGAGTTCTCATTACAATCTATCAAATAACGGAAGCCCCAGATAGAGTGGAAGTGAAGAGGATGTTTCCAGTAATGGGAGAGTCTAGCACAACCTCAGAATCAAAGGACGTACCTTGAGAATAGAGATGAGGAGGAATTTCTTTAGTCAGAGGGTGGTGAATCTGTGGAGTTTATTGCCACAGATGACAGTGGAGGCCAAGTCATTGGGTATTTTGAAAGTGGAGATTGATAGATTCTTGATTCGTAAGGGTGTCAAAGGTTTTGGGGAGAAAGCAGGAGAATGAGGTTGAGAGGGAAAGATAGATCAGCCATGATCGAATGGCAGAGCACACTTGTCACCTACCTGGTCGGAGAGGCAGCATCCCTCCAAGCTGCTTCTTCGCCCCGTCCTCACGGCCTACCATCGAGAATGGAGCAGCGTTTCCTGTCGGGACCGGCCGGGACTACAGCTTCGGTGGCGGTGGCGCAGCGCTGGGATACCAACACGGAGCGGGCGATGCCTTGCCGGGTCGCCGTGCGATAGGCTCCGGAGCGTTGTGGCCGTCGATCCCAACATCGCGGAGCTGGGGCTGCGGGCGTCCGGCCGCGGGCGGCGCTGGATTTGGAGTGCCGCAGAGCCAGGGATCGAGTTCGCCGGGGTCAGAGCTCCAACCGGCGCGTCCTGAGGACTACAAGTGCCCCGGTCTCCAGGGAGGAGGCAGCCGCTCCAGACTTTTCCAAGCCGCTGAGGAATGTTTCACCCGACGCCAAAGTTCCGTCTTCACGGCAAGAGGGCCCTGAAAATCATCGGACTGGCTGCACGGCCACAAATGGGCCCCAACCTCGGGTGTTTCACAGAGGAAGAGGACTTAACTTTCTGGTGCCTTTCCCCACAGTGGAAAGTTTTGATTCTGCTGTGGGGGGACGTTTGTGTTGAACTCTATAATGTGTTGTGTCCATTTTATTCATTTTTTTTTTAACCTTTTTCTATGGTTTGTAATGGAACTTATTATTTAATTTATGTAAAGCACTTTGGTGTCAATGCGAGTTGACTTAAAACGTGCTATATAAATAAAACTTACTTACTTACTTACTTGAAGGGCCGAATGGCCTAATTCTGCACCTATGTCTTATGGTTGGAAACCTATGACCAGTGATGTCCAACAGGCATTGGTGTTGGGTCTCCTTGTTGGTTGTTATTTACATTAACCACTTGGAGGTGAATGTGTTCTTCTTGTTGAGTCCACACACACGATTAGAAGTTGTTCAGCCAGAGCTGGCACACGTCCCGGCATCTGCACAATGGTGTCTGTCTTGTCGCTTCTTGTGCTTCTTGTGCGTGGTGGTGGAAAGATTGGTGGTAACCGGGCCGCGAGGTGAACGCTCTTTCCTTGACCGCGGTGAATGTATGAACTGGGATTAGTAAATTTTCAAGTGACACAAAAGTCGACTTTGAGGAAGGTATACAAAAAAGCTGGAGAAACTCAGCGGGTGCAGCAGCATCTATGGAGCGAAGGAAATAGGCAACGTTTCGACATTGAGGAAGGTGGACTTTGGCTGCAGAACGAACCAAATGAATGGCATTGGTATGAGAGGACCCTGATGGTCAGCGTGGATGAGATGGACTGAAGGATCGCATATTAGGTTCAGTAACTTGAAAGGCATGCACATTAATAGACAAGCCAGGTGGAGTATATTTTCAGATTGTCAGTGAGGAGTGGAAAGTAAAAGTTGAAGAGTGTTTACAAATCACTCATCTATTATTGGAGATCAACTTAAAGCACGAGGCCTATACATTTATGTTGAAGATAGAAACAATATGCTGGAGTAACTCAGTGTGTCAGGCAGCAACTCTGGTGGAAAGGATGTGGTAATGTCTCTGGAGAAAATACCTTCTTTGGTCTTAAGAAGGGTCTCGACCTGAAATGTTACCTATTCATTTTCTCCAGAGAGGCTGCTCGACCCGTTGAGTTATTCCAACCTTGATCCAACTCCTGCCTTCTCCCCATAACCTACGACACCCGTACTAATCAAGAATCTATCTATCTCTGCCTGAAATATATCCATGACTTGGCCTCCACAGCCTTCTGTGGCAAAGAATTCCACAGATTCACCAGGCTCTGACTAAAGAAATTCCTCCTCATCTCTTTCATTTAATTCTGAGGCTATGACCACTACTCTTAGACTTTCCCACTAGTGGAAACATCCTCTCCACATCCACTCTATCCAAGCCTTTCACCAATTTGTACATTTCAATGAGGTCCCCCCTCATTTGTCTAAACTCCAGCGAGTACAGGCCCAGTGCCGTCAAATGCTCATCATATGTTAATGACAAACTATGGCAATATGAAAAATGATTATAATAAACTAAACTAAACTAGGGGACATTATGGGTCGGGTCCCTTCTCCAGGTCTTCAGTCTGAAGAAGGGTCCCACCCAGAAACATGACCTGTCTATTTTCTCCAGAGATGCTGCCTGACCCACTGAGTTACTCCACCACTTTTTGTCCCAACATTAGAAATGAATTTTAGAAAATTCTGCCTGTTATTCATCTGTTTTCTTTTTATTCAAATCTACAACCGCAGCCTGTCAGAGAGTCTCGATATATGAGGCAATATTTTATATCAGTTTATTATCTTGGCATCTTGGCAAGATGTTTCTTGTATATAGCTGTCAGTGAAATAACCTAGCAAGAATCTTTGTTTAAAAAAGCTCTTTTCTAGGGGTCTAAATTGTGACATTTATAAGAGTGTTGCTAATAAGATTACAACAATCTTCTGTTATATGAAAGGGTCTGTAATTACTATTTATTCTGTCCTATTAAAGTATTACTGCAGCTGAAACAAAAGCAGTGTGATATATTATATATCAATAGTTTTAAATATAGGAAGAAAAAAAATTGTTATTTGCATTAATTTTTTATTCCGTTTCTCAGACATGTTGCTGCTTAAATCATGGTGAATGCAAGGTTTCTGGTTGCCATTTTATAAAACAAAGTATATGTCAAATTGCTCTTGAGCGGCCTGGTGGTGCCTCGATAGAGTTGCTACCTCACAGCGCCAAAGACCCGGGTTCGATCCTGACAACGGTTGCTGTCTGTACGGAGTTTGTCCATTCTCCCCGTGACCTGCGTGGGTTTTCTCCGGATGCGCCGGTTGCCTCCCACACTCCAAAGACGTACAGGTTTGTTGGTTAATTGACTTCAGAAAAAATTGTAAATTGTCCCCGGCATGTGTAGGATAGTGTTAGTGTGCGGGGATCGCTGGTCGTGCAGACTCGGTGGGCCGAAGGGCCTGCTTCCACACTGTATCTCTAAACTAAACAAAAAACTAAACACATTTTTGTGCCAGTCCCCAAAAATACAATTTAAATCACGTAAGTCAATGGTGTTCCCTGTAAATTATTTGATAGCTCCAAGTTTTTGCGCTGTGTTTTGCATATGGGATTCCAATTTATTTTATTAGATAATCCCAATTTTTAGCACAGAGGGGGTGACTTAGACTAAACTTTGTGTTGAATCTTTGAACGGCTTTGGACCTTAATGAGGTTATGAAAACTATACGTTATTTCTTTGAGTTGAGAGTATAAAAGTTGGAAGATAGTAACATAGTGAGAGCTGTGAGCTGTCTTAGACTAAAGGAGGCTTTTAGACAGGCACATGTAGTGTATATATGTACAGACAGATGAAGGTTAGTTGATTTTGGCATCGTTTTTGGCACGGGCATTGTGGGCTGAAGGGCCTGTTCCAGTTCTGTGTTCCAAGGTTTATAAAATAGCTGGATATAAACTTAGTGGCTGGGCACTAAAGCTTCATCAAGAATGAGAAACTGGCTGAGAGACCAAAACTATTTTGTAACTTTTTATATTTGGTTTATTTTTTATTTTTACCAGCCAAGGGGTCACTGACAGAGTACATACAGCATGGTAATACTTCCTTCATACTACAAAGTCTGCTCCAATCTTATCAAACACCCAATTTGATTTATTCTATTTAAAAAAAAAAAAATTTCCTCACAATTTCATCAACTGCCTTCAGATTGTAGAATTCATTGCCACAGACGGTTGTGAAGACCATGTCATTGGATATACTTAAGTTGTAGATTGATAGGTTCTTGATTAGTACGGGTGTCTGGGGTTATGGGGAGAAGGCAAGAGAATGGGGTTGAGAGGGAAAGATAGATCAGCCACGATTGAATGGCAGAGTAGACTCGATGGGCCGAATGGCCTAATTCTGCTCCTACCACATATGAACGATGAACAGATTCTGCCACTCACCTGCACACTGTAGCTAATGACTAATTGCATTGACTAATTAACCGACCAACCTGCGCCTGAAACTTTAGTAATACAGCGCGGAAACAGGTACTTCGGCTCACCGACTCCACGCTGACCAGCGCTAACCACGTACACTAACACTATCCTACAAACTAGGGACAATTTACAATTTTAGTGAAGCCAATTGACCTACAAACCTGCAAGTCTTTGGAGTGTGGGAGGAAACCGGAGCACCCGGAGAAACCCCGCGCGGTCACAGGGAGAACGTACAAACTCCGTACAGGCAGTACCAGTAGTCAGGATCAAACTCGGATCTCTGGTGCTGTGAGGCAGCAACTCTACCACTGCATCACCATGCTGCCCCAAAGGCAGGAGATATCCAGTGCCCTTGGAAGAAACCCACTCAGTCACAGGGAGAGCATGCAAACTACACACAAACTGACACCCAAGGTCAGGATCGAACCCGGGTCTTTGGCACTTTATTAGCTGTATCACAGTGCTAACTGCACACTCCTGCAACATCAAGTATTTTGGCTCATTATAAGGCCATTCATTAATAGAGCATTATTGTCACTCGAGGTGCATCAACCTGTGGCCTATTTAGAATGCAACCAAGTTGAAATAATGTCAATATTTGCATTTTCTAATTTAAAATAACTGATTAAAATTCCCCCAGTCAACCTAGACAACATTACAATGCCTCTAACCAGTGTGAGCTTACTGTAAACCATGTGTAAAGGTGTAAAGTTTGACAGACATGACTAACTTTCTTACACGTATCAACAATGTAAACACTACTTCATTAATAGCTATTTCCTGTATGGAGTTTTACTAGAGAAAATGAAGACCAAAAACTTTTCCAACTAGTCTTTTTAGAAGCAGTTTAGGGGCAGCACAGTGGTAGAGTTGCTGCCTCGCAGCGCCAGAGACCCAGGTTCGATCCTGACTATGGGTGCTGTCTGTACGGAGTATGCACGTTCTTCCCGTGACCTGCGTGAGTTTTCCCTGGGTTCTCCCGTTTCCTCCCACACGCCAAAGACGTACAGGTTTGTAGGTTAATTGGCTTCGGTAAAGATTGTAAATATTTCCTAGTGTGTAGGATAGTTCTAGTGTGCAGGTATCTCTGGTCGGTGTGGACACGGTGGGCCAAAGGGCCTGTTTCCGCACTGTATCTCTAAACTAAACTAATCTCAACTAAAGGAGACTATATCATTGTTTTAAAGTTTAAATTGTAAAATCCCAATCCCGTGTATATTTTAAAAAAATTCTTGGGACACTATTGATTCATATTGATTTGATAAATAATTCTGATTAAATGCAGCATTGTACAGATCAGAAAAGACTGCATCATAATGATCTCGAATTCATGAACTTTTATGGTGTGTTTGCCTAAGTTCCAAAGAGCTCTGCAAGGGAGTTGACAGAAATATTCATTGGACAGAACTTTAGGAAAGGTCACACAATGCTTATTTTTAATACAGGCTTCTCAAGATGACTTATTACAGAGATTTCTTTTTTCCATAAAATCTGAACAAAGCATGTTGGGACCAGGCAGCTCACGCGGTTCAAAGTTTAATAAGAAACATTTTTTGGCTGGAGCTGAACATCGCAGCACATGTTGCCCTTTGCTGCCAAACAGTTCCTTAATTAAGAACAACACTAAATCTTAGCCGACTCTGACCTCTACAACTCTTCAATGCAGTTTTGATCAGATTTACATTAAATTGCATTTATCTTTCTGAATATGTCCATGCATCCTTTTTCCTGTGCCTGCGTCACATTTCCTTTGCTTTTCCTAATCTATTTATCACTTGTTTTCTTTGGCTGTCTGCAACTTTCCATTTTCCCCCCCTTTATTTTTCAAGATTCTTTGTTTTCCTATCAGTCATGGCTGCCATCCCACCAGCCCCCACTGTCGGCATTTCCCATTTTTTGATGAAGTTGTACTGGCCAGCCTTCCCTGAATTTATTTCCAGCTGTTTCCTTCTTTACTGTAAGCAAGCACTCACTTGGCAGAGCTTTTGAAAGGCCCGTTTTCACGTCGAAGATTATGTCCACGGCAATCGACGATTTTTCTGGTGAATTGTGTGGTTGATACACCAGCTGTGGTTTATCACCCAATTATACTTGCTCCATCAACTAAACTTGTTTTGTTTATTTTCATTTGCATTAAAGCAAGTTATGTTTTGACTCTAATCTTCCCACGCCACCCCCACCCCCCCCCCCCCCCCCCCCCCCCCCCCCACCCAACCCCCAAAATAAATGTGTGTTCTGTTGCCAAGTCAGCAAGCCTGAATCATTCTGTAACCACCTTGAATCTCCGTGGTTTGTTCGTGTATGCTTGCCAACTTTAGGTGTTGCCTGCCAACTTAAGTCACTCAGTTACAGGCACAGAATGTGCAAGTCGGTTCTGAAGCACATGTAATCATTAATGCGCCTTTGACATCATGGAAATTACACTGCAAGTTTCCGGTCACCATTTTAAGGTGGCTTAACTCTTTATAACCAAACAGATTGGCGAAAGCTTGCTGCCCAATGCACTCAACAGTGTGGAAGGAACGAAGTGTAAGTCTAAGTAACTCTTTAGTGATGGTTTCAGCTGGATGAAAACTTTGTGAGTTGCTGTAAGGAGGCGGCTGGATGGCGCAGTGGTAGAGTTGCTGCCTGGCACTGCCAGAGACCAGGCTTGATCCTGACCATGTGCTGCCTGGGCGGAGTTTGTACGTTCTCCCCATGACCACATGGGTTTTCTCCGAATGCTCCGGTTTCCTCCCACACTCCAAAGACATACAGGTTAATTGGCTTTTGTAAAGATTGTAAATTTTTCCCAGTGTGTAGGATAGTACCAGTGCATGAGGATCGCTGGTCGGTGTGGACCCGATGGTCCGAAGGGCCTGTACATTTGTACGTTCTCCCTGTGGCCGCGTGGGTTTTTCTCCAGGTGCTCTGGTTTCCTGCTGCATTCCAAAGACGTGCAGGTTTGTAGGTAAAAAAAAATTGCCCTGAGTGTGTGGGATAGTACTCGTGTTGAGTGATCGCTGGTCAGTGCGGACTCGATGGGCCGAGGGGCCTGTTTCTGCACTGTATCTCTAAATTAAACTAAACTAAAACAAAGTGTGCTTGTTTCTGACATATTCCATTAAATTAACTACGTACGATTATTCCTACATGAAGCATCTGAGTAAAACATATTCCGAGGCTGTTGCCAAAATGCCATACATTTTTTAACTCTAAAAATTGCTCTCCCTAGAACTTAAAAATGAGTTCCCAGAATCCTGCCGTATTTTTGTTTTATGTGCTGTTGTACGATAGGTGGGTGGTTCTTGCTGGATTTCTCGGCCGAGGATCCAAGGCAAAAGATTAATTAATGAGTTTAATTCTCTTGTAGGTTGCCCTACTAATTCCAGTTTTACTTCTGTTAAAGATAGACACAAAAAGCTGGAGTAACTCAGCGGGTCAGACAGCATCACTGGAGAAAAGGAATAGGTGATGTTTCGGGTCGAGACACTTCTTCAGAGAGTTCGAAGATATCCAATGACGTAGATGGGACTGGAAATATTGACTTTAATGAGACTGATAGACTAGTCGTTTAAGAAGGGACTGCAGATGCTGGAAAATCAAAGGTAGACAAAAGTGCTGGAGAAACTCAGCGGGTGCAGCAGCATCTATGGAGCGAAGGAAACAGGCAACGTTTTGGGCCGAAGGGTTTCGAAGAAGGGTCTGAAGAAGGGTTTTGGCCCGAAACGAAGCCTACTTCCTTCGCTCCATAGATGAGTTTCTCCAGTACTTTTGTCTACCTCTGATAGACTAGTCCTTAGATAGACTTGACTTCAGTGAAGGAAAGAATGGGAAAAACCATTTTGGTGGTTGATGCATCTCCCCCTGGATCCTACCCCTAGTTCTGCTCATTTGAGTGTGTTTAGTTTAGTTTAGTTTAGTTTAGTTTAGTTTAGTTTAGAGATACAGCACGGAAACAGGCCCTTCAGCCCACCAAGTACACACTAACCATCAATCCCCTCATATTAAAACTATCCGACACAACACTAGGTAAAATGTACACATACACCAAGCCAATTAAACTACATAGCTGCACGTCTTTGGAGTGTGGGAGGAAACTGAAGATCTCGGAGAAAACCCACGCGGTCAAGTGGAGAACGTGCAAACTCCGGACAGACAGCACCCATAGTCAGGATCGAACCCGCATCTCTGGCACTTTAAGTGCTGTCAGGCAGCAACACTACCCATGCCGCCCTTGTGGTTGCAAGCTTGTCGTTGTCCCCTCCTTCACTTCCCCCGCTCTCTAATCTTACTCTGAGAAACCAACCCCACCAGGGACTTCTGACATCCTGAGAAAATTGATCCTCAAAATTGCAGCAAAGACTCTGTGTCCGTGGAAACAGTTTGTCAACTCAGGCTTTCACGAAGGCCTGTGCAATAACCATTGAATCTAATTGAATTGAATTTGGGACGACAGATTGCACAATGGGCTAAGTGTTCGGCTGGCGACCGGAAGGTAGCCGGTTCGAATCCCGCTTGGAGTGCATACTGTCGTTGTGTCCTTGGGCGAGACACTTCACCCACCTTTGCCTGTGTGTGAATGTGTGTGAATGTGTGTGAGTGATTGGTGGTGGTCGGAGGGGCCGTAGGCGCAGATTGGCAGCCACGCTTCCGTCAGTCTGCCCCAGGGCAGCTGTGGCTACAGAAGTAGCTTACCACCACCGAGTGTGACTGAGGAGTGAATGAATAATGCGATGTAAAGCGCCTTGAGTATTAGAAAGGTGCTATATAAATCCCATCCATTATTATTATTATTAATGCCTCTGTCCCACTTGGGAAACGTGAACGGAAACCTCTGGAGACTTTGCGCCCCACCCAAGGTTTCCGTGCGGTTCCCGGAGATTTTTGTCAGTCTCCCTACCTGCTTCCACTACCTGCAACCTCCGGCAACCACCTGCAACCTCAGGGAACCGCACGGAAACCTTGGGTGGGGCGCAAAGTCTCCAGAGGTTTCCGTTCAGGTTTCCCAAGTGGGACAGGGGGCATTAAGAGCCCTCTTCTGAGCTTGCATAGAAATAATTATCAGGGAAATGTAGACGGCACAGCTGTAGCCACGTGTCAAGTTGTACGTTGTTACAAGGGGTATGTACCTAATATAATTTCCTCATCACACTTTAAAAAAAGTACAGAATATGAAACAAGTGTATGAAAAATTGTACTCGATAGTAACACAACTGCAGACTGCAACGGCGTTACTTATAAATAAACACATATCATTTGAATCCCAAGCTCATGATAACATCTAACTCACATTCTCTATCCAAATTCAAGGAATCCTCTTTGCATCTGTTTGTAATTACCATTGAATAAAACTCACCTCCAAGAATTGCAAGCGCTTGTATTTGATGTACTGTAAGTATTCATCAATTTATCAGTTTAGTTTATTGTCACATGTACCGAGATGCAGTGAAAAGCTTTTGTTGGAGTGAAACAGTTTTTATCCACGAGTAGTTGCTCTACTCAACAGCCAAAAATCTGTAGCCTCCCTTTGATCTGGTATTTTGTTGGTTCACATGCTTGGTCAATGGTGTTTTATCATTAATGTTTTATTATTATTAATGTTTGGTGTTTTCTGAGTCATTCGTAACTGTCACTGTATGTCATGTTGTTACTTGTGGGCGGAGCACCAAGGCAAATTCCTTGTATGGGAATACTTGGCCAATAAACTTACTTGTGTGCTATCCAGTCAGCGGAAAGACAACACGTGATTACGTAGACGGACATGATCACATAGGTTTAAGGTGGGGAGAAGGGGGATTGAGGACCAGAGGACATGGGTTTAAGGTGAAGTAGAAACAACTTTATAGGAATTTAAGGGGTCATTTTTTCACACAAAGTGTGGTGGGTGTATGGACAAATTGCCAGAGGAGATAGTTGAGGCTGGGACTGTCCCTATGTTTAAGAAACAATTAGACAGGTACATGGATAGGACAGGTTTGGAGGGATATGGGTCAAATATAGGAAGGTGGGACTAGTGTAGCTGGGATATTTTGGGCAAGTTGGGCTGAAGGGCCTGTTTCCACATTGTTTCACTCTATGATTCTATGATTACAATCGAGCCACTGGCAGTGTGAGGGAATAAAGTTTAGTTCAAGGTAAAGCCAACAAATCCGAGCAAGGTTAGTCTGAGGGTTGGTCAGAGTGTTATAAATCTGGGACATTATTGCTGTAACACAATTGTTCAGGGGTGAAACCACTGCTCAGTGACAGTGTGGGTATAGACAACATGTAAAAACATGCCTGGCCACAATACCAGGAAATTATGCTCAAATTACACCATAAATGGGAATTGATCCCAGACACCACTGTCTCCATTGGCAGTGAAAGGAGCGATTGCAACAGTTAACATCGATCAAATAAATAGAGTCCTTCTAGATTAATATTTGATCCCCTATTGTAGCAAAACTGAACGTTAGGAAAGAAGAAGAATATTCCTGTGTTCCCTGATATAATTAAATTAATGTTATCTAAAAGGACCTGGCCAGTTAGGCTAAGGATGACAGATGGGTAAAATCAGGTTCAATGTAAGGTAATGCAAATTTGTTATCAGAGCCGCGCGGGACCGATCCACCCGCCCAACAACCGCGCTGCCGACGGTCGGAACGTGCCCCGGTAGGCCCGACTCACCTCATATGCCTCCCAGGGGACTGTGAAGAAGCCGGGCGGCGAGGCCTGTCTGGGCCGAAGGAGCCTCAGCAGCGGCAGCGTGAGCCTAGACGTAGGCGGGGGTGGAGCCTCGGCGACAATAGGAGCCTCGGCGACAATTGGAGCCTCGGCGACAATAGGAGCCTCGGCGACAATTGGAGCCTCGGCGGAAGCGGGAGTCTCAGTGGCGGTGGGGCCCCCTGATTGACCCGCGATCGACAGTCGATGAGCATGAGAGGGGAAGGGGAAGAAAATGGGGACCCGGCGTAGGGAGGCCATCGTGAGGGATGGTGGGAGAACAAAGGGGGAGTCGGTGTGGGAGAATGGGGGGGGGGGTGCACTCTAGTATAGAATCCCCTGCCCAGGGGATAAACCTGCATGCGTTTGTTTGTATGTTCCGGTGAAGTTGCTGTGCACACGGCAGCCAAAAGTCGCTTGTCTTTTCTTTTTGTTTCTCACTTTTAATTTAATTTTAATTAGAAGCTTCCGTGGACATTGTTGTTTGTTGTGACTGTTGGCGGACCAATTTCCCTCCAGGGGTGAATATGGTTTAATCGTATCGTATCGTGGTAAGGCACTACCCACACAAAGCAATGAGTAGGATTTATATTCTTGCAGGCTGTTGGATTGGGCAATTAGAGTGAATCGCACAGTGGAACCAAGCACCTGCAGATGCTAGTTTACAGAGGTAAGGCACAAAGTGCTGGAGTAACTCCATGGGTCAGGCATGGATATGTGGGGTTTTGGGTCGGGACATCTGAAGAAGGGTCCCGACCTGAAACATTGCCTGTCCATGTTCTCCAGGGATGCTGCTTGACCTGCTGAGTTACTCCAGCGCTTTGTGTGTTTCCAAGATTGAATTACAGCCATCTCTGGGTTCATCCCATGGTCGAGTTGAAAGTCATATGGTCATTGGATCATCAAATTGGCCTGGTCCAACTTTGACACTATGGGAATGTGGTACATGAGGAAAGAGACATCGTAGATAAGTCTGGCACTAACAAAAGCAGAATCAGAGAAGTGCTGAGATGTGATTACAATGTTCAAAAGTTAGACAGTGAAGCATTTTGAAGCTTTTCAGACATTCAATTTGCTCAGGATATCTCTGAATATAATGTCAATTCGTTTTCAAAGTTGCAATTGGCACAATACCCAAACCAAAGTTCCATTTTGCTACTACAATTATTTGTGGAAAATCCACATTCCAGAACTCATAGAGTGATCCAACATGGAAACAGGCCCTTCAGCCCAACTTGCCCACACTGGCCCAACATGTCTCAGCTACACGAGCCCCACCTGCCCGTGTTTGGTCCATATCCCTCCAAACCTGTCCTATCCATGTACCTGTCTAACTGTTTCTTAAACATTGTGATAGTTCCTGTCTCAATTCTGAGTGATAGCTTGTTCCATACACCCACCACCCTTTGTGTGAAAAAGTTACCCCTCAGATTCCCATTAAATCTTTTCCCCGATACCTTAAAGATTCATCTATTCTGGACAAAAGACTGTGCATCTACCCAAATTGTATGAATATTTCTGTCATATTCCAAAAAATGCGAAAAGATTCCTTCATCTTTTGGATGTATCATGTATCTCCCTAATAAGAAGAGCTCATCAGCTAGGGCGGGATGGTGGTAGAGTTTCTGCCTTACAGCACTAGAGACCCTCGTTCGATCCTGACTACATGTGCTGTCTGAACGAAGTTTGTACGTTCTCCCTGTGACCTTCGATGGTTTTCTCCCAGTGCTCCGGTTTTTTCTCCCACACTCCAAAGTCACACAGGTTTGTAGGTTAATTGGCTTTCTTTAAAAAAATAGTAAATTGTAAAATTGTAAAAATTGCAAAAACAATTGTAAATTGTAAATTGTCCCTCGTGTGTTGGATAGTTCTAAGGTCGCTGGTCAGTGCGGACTCGGTGAGCTGAAGGGCCTGTTTCTGCATTGTATCTCTAACTATCTCTAAACTAAACTAAAAATAAACTATGCTGTGAGCCACATTCTATTTTATGCTTTTGGTGGTTGCCTGGGCAGAGGAGGACTTGGCCTTAGTTTATAAAATAGTATTTTGGAATAATTGTGAATAGAATTTTTTTTCTCTTCTGGAGCCATTATGTGCCGTCGGTTATTCTGTGTATCATGATTCACCACACATCTGGAATTAAGGCAATTTGATCAGCGTTGCTGGTGAAGTGCCAATTTAGGTGATTGAGATGTGTGGAAACAAGTCACATTTAGCTACTTTTCTGCTCTTAATGTTATTAAATTCATGTTTCACAAATTACATACAAGAAAAATGTCTGCCAGCTGTTTTGGTTTGTCAGCATTGCAATATTAAAATAATAACGCATAAGAGGTAAATATGTCCTAAAGTCTTTAATAATTCTATTAAAACTAAACGGGAGCAAAGCAGTAGCAGAAAATGAAAGAAATACTGGTGGTTTAAAAACTGAAAAGCCAAATGGACGACAATCGGCTTGCAACTATGCAATCAGCCATCAACTATTGTATAAAGTATAGATTGGTGCACATGCACTAACCAATCTACAACCAACATCTGAAGTTCCTGGTTACTACTAATAATTGTGTAAAATTGGCTAGAAGACAAGAACAAAGGTGTCAGGGGTTACGGGGAGAAGGCAGGAGAATGGGGTTAGCAGGGAGGGATAGATCAGCCACGATTGAATGGCTTGATGGGCCGAATGGCCTAATTCTGCTCCAGGAACATATGAACTTATGAAAACCCGCGCGGTCACGGGGAGAACGTACGAACTCCGTGCAGGTGGCACCTGCATCTAGTAGGTGGTTTTCACTGACAGACTTTTTACTTCTGCAAGGATCCGTGCTATTTGTAAAATGTTTGAGGCTTGAATGTAAATGCAAGTGGTCTGATTCATTAGTTTGTAGACAACATAAAAATTGATGGAGTTCTGATTGGTGAAGAAGCTTGTCAAAGGATACAAAAGGATACCACAAAGGTGGCACGGTGGAGCAGCAGTAGAGTTGCTGCCTCACAGCTCCAGTGACCCGGGTCCGATCCTGACTACGGGTGCTGTCTGTACGGAGTTTGCACGTTCTCCCCGTGACCACATGGGCTTTCCCCGGGTGCTCCGGCTTCCTCCCACACTTCAAAGAAGTTCAGGTTTGTAGGTAAGTTGGGTTCGGATAAAGATTGTAAATTGTACCTAGTGTGTAGAATGGTGTCGGTAATCTTACAGCAGAGTATAAAGCCATGATGGGTATAGGGATGAATACACAGAGTCTCTTACCCCAAAGGTAGGGGAATTAAAAACCAGAAGGCATAGGTTTAAGGTGAGATGGGAAAATGGTATTATGAACCTGAAGGGCATCCTTTTCACACAGTGTATGGTGGATATATGGAACGAGCTGCCAAGGGAGGTAGTTGAAGCAGGTAATATAACAACATTTGGACAGTTGCATGGATAGGAAAGGTTGTGAGTGATATGGGCCAAACACAGGCAGATGGGCCTACCGTAGATGGGGCATCTTGGTCGACATGGAACAAGTTGGGCTGAAGGTCCTGTTTCCATGTTGTATGACTCAGACAATTGACAATAGGTGCAGGAGTAGACCATTCGGCCCTTCGAGCCAGCACCACCCTTCAATGGGATCATGGCTGATCATCCCCAATCAATGACTATGCACTGTGTAAAAAGTCCAAAACTGGAGCAAGAGTGTTAACCTACAAAGCTCAGTTGCGCTTGGAACAAGAGCTGAGATCAGCCAGTTCTTGCTAAATGAGGCCAGTCACTCTCTGGGGCCTCTCCAATTGTAACTGTTTGTCTCCAGGCTTACCGACTGTCAAATGTATCAAATGCCTATGAGTGTCTCTAACGTAAGCAAACATTCAAAGACATGATTAGTATGACTCTACGCTCCCACTCTGGTCCCATGCAACTTTGGTTGGAAAACAGCGGTGGTCAACTTCACTCCGAACACAGTTATGACAAACAGGCGGAAAAGGTTCCAGGGACATTCCCGGCTGCAGGGTTGTGTTTCGGCAAGGCAGGAGCCTAGCTGCCAGAAGATAAAAGTTCAGGGCAACACAAAAAAGCTGGAGAAACTCAGCGGGTGCAGCAGCATCTATGGAGCAAAGGAAATAGGCAACGTTTCGGCCCGAAACGTTGCCTATTTCCTTCGCTCCATAGATGCTGCTGCACCCGCTGAGTTTCTCCAGCTTTTTTGTGTACCTTCCATTTTCCAGCATCTGCACAGTTCCTTCTTGAACACAAAGTTCAGGGCAAGTGTTTGCAGTAATCCTTTTAATCTTTCACCGGCATCCATTGCAAACAGCGGCAAGCAATTAAGGAAGAACCTTGAACATCATTTTAAAGAAAAATGCAGGTTCAGTGATTATACATGACAGCTTTCTTCTGTGAGTGGTTTACTCTGTAGATAGGTTTAATTTCATCCAATTGATGTCAGTGTTATCGGCACCTTTAGGAGGAAAGAACATTTAAACCTGTTCATGGAATTGTGGGCCTATTTGTAAAATAAAAGTCATATTGTATGGCTGAAATGTGAGGAAATATTTGACTCAGTTGGATAAATCCTGATTGTTTATTATGGGGAAGAGCATTGAACTGGACACTAACCTTTGTGACATAAAATGGATCAATTAAGTTTTTTTGTGTTCGTCTGAAAATAAATGGACACTTTCTTTAGCCAGAGGGTGGTGAATCTGTGGAATTCATTGCCACAGACGGCTGTGGAGGCAAAGTCAATGGAGAAGAGTCTCGACCCGAAAACGTCACCTATTCCTTTACTCTCTGTCTGACTTGCTGAGTTACTCCAGCTTTTTGCGTTTATCTCCAAGTCAGTGGATATTTTTAAGGCGGAGGTTGACAGATTCTTGATTAGTAAGGGTGTCAAGGGTTATGGGGAGAAGGCAGGAGAATGGGGTTGAGAGGGAAAGATAGATCAGCCATGATTGAATGGTGGAGTAGACTTGATGGGCCGGATGGCCTAATTCTGCTCCCAGAACCTATGAACCTTTCCTGTCAAGCAATTCTTTTTTTGAAGTTACAATGAATGGGGAGGGGAATGTGGAACTGGTCTTAAATTCTTCAATGCATAACTTGACCCTAATGCAGGCAAATGGTAGAACATGCAACATTTGGGGCAGCACAGTGGCTCAGCTGGTAGAGTGCAAGAGACCTGCGTCCGATTCTGACCTCGGGTGCCGTCTGTGTGGAGTTTGCACGTTCTCCCTGTGACCACGTGGGTTTCCTCCAGGTGCTCCAGTTCCCTCCCACATTCCAAAGACTTGCGGGTGTGGATGTTAATTGTTCTCTTGTTAATTGCCCCCATTTGTGTGTGGAGTCGATGAGAAAGCTCAACAACACAGAATTAGTGTGAATGGGTGATCCATGATCGAAGTAGATTCAGTGGGCTGAAGGGCGTGATTCCATGCTGTGTCTTTCAATCAATCAATTCAATCAATAGATCAGTACAACACAGGAACAGGCACTTTAGCCCACAATGTCCAATGCCAAGCAGGTTGCCAAGTTAAACAAATCTCCTATGTCTGCACAAAATTAAAGAAAGTCAAATTTGGCAGGAGATTCTAAAGCACATTGAACCAATTAGGTAATTTGAGAACATTCCCTGGCTATAGCAACTTGACATGGAGCAGATTGTAGGTACACAAAATTGCTGGGGAAACTCAGCGGGTGCAGCAGCATCTATGGAGCGAAGGAAATAGGCGACGTTTCGGGCCGAAACCCTTCTTCAGACCCTTGAGCTTGATATCCTCCAGCATGGAGCAGATTGTCCTTGGATCTAATTGTGGCCATTTCTTTGGTGATCTGAAATTAATCTCCAAATAATTAATTGCTGTTGGTTTTCTGATTGCACTCCACAGTTGAACTTCGAGTGATGTATAAAAATAGTAGCCTTTAGAGCTGCAGTAAGGAAACAGGCTACATGGCCCACTGTGCCCACGCTGACCAATGATCACCCCGTACATTAGTCCTAACCTACACACTAGCGACAATTTTACAGAAGCCAATTAATTGACAAATCTGCACGTCTTTGGATTGTGGGAGGAAACTGAGCAGCTGGAGAAAATCCACACAGGTCACGGGGAGAACGTACAAACTCAACACAGATAGCGCCCGTGTTTAAGAAAGAACTGCAGATGCTGGAAAAATCGAAGGTAGACAAAAATGCCAGGAGCGAAGGAATAGGCGACGTTTCAGGTCGAGACCCTTCTTCGGACAAAAGAAGGGTCTCGAACCGAGACGTCGCCTATTCCTTCCCTCCAGAGATGCTGCCTCACCCGCTGAGTTTCTCCAGCATTTTTGTCTACCTACAGATAGCACCCATGGTCAGTATCTCACCCTGCTCTCTGGCACTGTAAAGGGCCTGTCCCACTCGAGCATCTTATGCGCGCCATTTACACAACATAATTGCCGTGTCACGATGATGTCACGCGCGTGGTGCACATCACGGGATTCACAAAATCTTTGCACGCCACCTGCGCGACGTGCAAATGACGCTCAAGTGGGACAGGCCCTTAAGGCAGCAACTCTGCCTCTGTGCTGCCCTATTACCTACAATCCCATCTACTTTAATTTTCTATAATGACCTGTTAAGTGGGACCTTATCAAAAGCCTTCTGAGAGTCCAAATTCACCACCGTGACTGGTTACTGACTCTGCACTATCTATTCCACTAGTTGCATCCTCAACAAAAAAAACTTCCAGTAGCTTTGTTAAGCTTGATGTCCTTCTCATTAAATCAATGCTGACTTTGCCCAGTCCCATTAATGCTTTCCAAGTGTTCTGTTATTGCACATTTTATTATAGGTTCCAGTGAATTCCCCACAACTAATCAAGGTGAACAAGTAATCGCACTTCTCCAGCTTTCCCAATCCTCTCACTGTTCCTGTGCCAGTTTAGACCTGACAATACACAACAGGCCCATTCACTTCTGTGGCCGCAAGGGAGAAGGGTGTGGTATATCGTAATTTAATTGCAATTTTATTGGATTAATTTTAATATACCTATAATTTTTTACAATGCTGTATGTCGTCTTTTGTTTTATTTAAAGGATTTAAGAAGATTTTATTTGATTGATTAATTTTTAATCATCCATGCATTTGTGTTTACTTATATTAGAGACACCTATAGATAATTGATATCTTTGACAGCTGGTAAGCCTGGAGACAAACTGTAACACCGAAGATAGACACAAAATGCTGGAGTAACTTGGCACGGTGCAGCGGTAGAGTTGTTGCCTTACAGCGCCAAAGACCCGGGTTTGATTCTGACCACGGGTGCTATCTGTATGGAGTTTGTACGTTCTCCCCGTGACCTGCATGGGTTTTCTCCGAGATCTTTGTTTTCCTCCCACACTCCAAAGGTTTGTAGGTTCACACACGCACTAGGGTCAATTGGCAATTGGCTTGGTAAAAAAGTAAATTGTCCCTAGTGTGTGTGTGTGTAGGATAGAGTTAATGTACGGGGATCGCTGGTCGGCAAGGACTCGGGGTCTGAATGGCCTGTTTCTGTGCTGTATCTCTAAACTGAACTAAACTAAACTCAGCTGGACAGGCAGCATCACTGGAGAGAAGGTAGACAAATTGAGTAAAGTTGAGTAAAGGGCCTGTCCCATTTGACAAGGGTGATATTTCGGGTCAACTCCCTTCTTCAGATTGAGCTAGAGAGCAGGAGGACTCACAGAGGGGGGACAGCAAGAGAGGGTGTTGCAGAACTCTCGTTGGAGAGAGGAAGAGAACTTTTTCAAAGTAGTCTTACCTTGAGGAGATTTTGCGTTGGAGCAGACGGAATGTATAGGAAGGAACGTCAGATGCTGGTTCCTTCCTAGACAAACAGTAACAATTGGAGAGGCCCTGGACAGCAACTGGTCCTTGTTTAGCAAGAACTGGCTTCTCTCAACTCTTGATAGACACAAAATGCTGGAGTAACTCAGAGAGGCAGAGAGGCAGATGTTGCCCGTCCCGATGAGTAAAGGGCCTGTCCCATTTGACAATTTTTTCGGCGACTGCCGGCGTCATACCAGATTCGGCAAAAGATTTTGAAAATTTCAAAATCTAGCAGCGACAAAAAAAATGTTGCGACCTTGAAAAAAACATCGCTCGTCATACGTCATCACGCCGCGTATTTTTCAGTGACCTGATACGTCAGTCAATGATGCCGGCAGTTGCCGAAACAATCACCAAGTGGCACAGGCCCTTAACTCCAGCATTTTGTGTCTATCTTCGATTTAAACCTGCATCTACAGTTCCTTCCGACACATTCTCTCAACTCTTGTTCCAGATGTGAATGAGCTTTGTACAACAACTTGCTGGCACCAGTTTTGGACGTTTTACAGTCACTACAAAGAGTCATAGTCATGGAGTCATACAGCATGGACACAAGTCCTTCAGCTCAACTTGTTTCATGTCGACCAAGATGCCCCATCTACGGTAGACCCATCTGCCTGTGTTTGGCCCATATCACTCACTCATAACCTTTTCCATTCATGTAACTGTCCAAATGTTGTTATAATACCTACCTCAACTACTTCCTGTGGCAGCTCATTTACAGATGCCTAGTAAATCTTTCTCCTCTCACATCAAACCTGTGTGTTGTCGGGTTCTTAATTCCCCTATCTTCGGGGTAAAAGACTCCGTGCATTCAGCCCTCTATCCCTCATGATGTTATACTCCTCTGTAAGATTACCGACACAATCCTACACACTAGGGACAATTGGCAATCTTTACCGAAGCCAATTAGCCTACAAACAGGCGGGACTAGTGTAGATGGGACATACACTGCACTCCCTCTTGCCATAGAGGGAGTGCAGAGAAGGTTCACCAGACTGATTCCTGGGATGTCAGGACTGTCTTATGAAGAAAGACTGGATAGACTTGGTTTATACTCTCTAGAATTTAGGATATTGAGCGGGGATCTTATAGAAACTTACAAAATTCTTAAGGGGGTGGACAGGCTAGATGCAGGAAGATTGCTTCCGATGTTAGGGAAGTCCAGGACAAGGGGTCACAGCTTAAGGATAAGGGGGAAATCCTTTAAAACCGAGATGAGAAGAACTTTTTTCACACAGAGAGTGGTGAATCTCTGGAACTCTCTGCCACAGAGGGTAGTCGAGGCCAGTTCATTGGCTATATTTAAGAGGGAGTTAGATGTGGTCCTTGTGGCTAAGGGGATCAGAGGGTATGGAGAGAAGGCAGGTACGGGATACTGAGTTGGATGATCAGCCATGATCATATTGAATGGCGGTGCAGGCTCGAAGGGCCGAATGGCCTACTCCTGCACCTAATTTCTATGTTTCTATGTTTCTATGTTGGTCGGTGTGGGTAGGATGTGCCGAAGGGCCTGTTTCAACTCTGTATCACTCAATGACTCTAAATGCTTTCCCCTGCAATGCCATATCAGGCAATATTTCAGGAAGCCACACCTTACACAGACACATTTCTTACTGGAGCAAAGTCCGACTTTCCCGCATTTGAAAATTTCACGTGTTACCTGATTATCTGATGTACATGCTACAGATTTAATTCTAAATATTTGTTTTTACTCACTCCTTGACTTATTCTGGGGCATTGCTGTTGCGGCCAGTATTAATCGGCCATCCTTGATTATTTATGAAAAGATGGTGGTGAAGTTTAGAGTTCCATAGAAACTAAAAACCACTGCTGATTCACAAACAGAACTTTTCATCCAACCGAGTATTTAATTACCAACTTGAAGGTCGCAAGGTCAAATTCCAGAATAATCTGACACTCAAATGCATTTGTACCAGTGGGTTAACTCTTTACATTTAATTGTCGGGGAGAGCTGCAGTCGAAGAAATAAGAATATAGTTTAATTATTTCTATAAAGAAGGAACTTGCATTCATGTAGCAAAGTACATAACGACTATGGGGCAGCACGGTGGCACAGCGGTAGAGTTGCTGCCTTACAGCGCCAGAGACCCGGGATCAATCCCGACTACGGGTGCTTGTCAGTAAGGACTTTGTACGGTCTCCCCGTGACCCGCGTGGGTTTTCTCCGAGATCTTTGGAAGGTTTGTGGTTTCCTCCCACACTCCAAAGACGTAGTTTATCTGAAGAAGGTTTTCGGCCCGAAACGTTGCCTATTTCCTTCGCTCCATAGATGCTGCTGCACCCGCTGAGTTTCTCCAGCTTTTTTGTGTACCTTGGATTTTCCAGCATCTGCAGTTCCTTCTTAAACAAATAGTTTATAGGTTAATTGGCTTGGTATAAGTGTATATTGTCCCTAGTGTGGGCAGGCTTGTGTTAATGTGTGGGTATCGCTGGTCGGTGCGGACTCGGTTGGCAGAGAGTTTGTACATTCTCCCCGTGACCTGGGTGGGCTTTCATTCATTCATAAGTTCCGGGAGAAGAAATAGGTCACTCGGCCCATCAAAGTCTACTCCGCCATTCTATCATGGCGGATCTATCTTTTCCTCTCAACCCCTCAACCCCATTCTCCTGCCTTCTCCCCATAACACCCGCCACTAATCAAGTATCTCTCAAACTCTGCCTTTAAAATATCCATTGACTTGGCCTCCACAGCCTTCTGTGGCGGTTTTTGCCGGGTGCTCTGGTTTCCTCCCACACTTTAAAGACGTACAGGCTTGTGGGTTAATTGTCTTGGGTAAAGATTGTAAATTGACCCTCTTGTGTAGGATAGAGCTAGCGTAACAGGGATCGCTGGTCGGCACAGACTCGGGCGGGCAGGGACTAAGGGCCTGTTTCTGCGCTGTATCTCAAAATTAAACTGGATTAAATTTTCCTATAATGCAAACGAGGCTGTCTAAGGATGTCTCCCTCAGCCGGCCCACATGCCAGACCCTTGTCCTGCGATGAAGGCCCACTCTGCCAGAGCAGAACACCCAGCAGAATCTACATCTTTCAAATCCTTCAGTGCGTGACCCGCCGGGTCAGGGTGGATTGAAGCATCACGCAGACGGACATCTGAACAGCCTTTAATGGAATGAAATCAGTTTGCATTCACCACATTATTCAGCTTTCTGGTCTTCATGGGCGGCAGTGGCGTGACACATGGAGAGGATGGGAAATACTGCTCTGACAGGGTTGAAATAAATGCAATAGTTCTCTGCCCTTTAGGTCTCGATTGCAATGCAATTGCATTACAATATGCACTTTATATTTTTACTCCGTAGCAACTGTTAAAAAAATACTTCATCTAACTTCACTTTGGATCATGTAACAAGCTCCCACCGCACGGCTGAGTCCGCGCGACTCGCAGGAAGTGAATCCTCTGACCTCTGCCCCCGCAGGGATGCCTATTTCCTCAGGCCCGGGGTCAGGAGGAAGGGGCAGCCATCCCATTGTACCAAGCAGTTGTCCTCCTTTGCCAGTGTTTACATTCCACCAGCTTCGGCCCCGGGGCAGATCAGAGGTCCGAGATGGGAATGCTAAATGAGATGCGGTGGAATGCTCCCCGGCTTCCTGGCTCAGCAGCCTCACCTTGCCCGAGCCCCCCGGACACCCCGATGTCAAGAGGTTACTGGTGGTGGAACATGTGTCAACCTCCTCCCAGCGTCGGGTCACAGGAGGGAAGCCTCACAATAAGCTGAAGAGCAGCTCACAACGTCAACAAAAAAAAAAGACATTGCCGGCTTCAAGTGACCTGATGACATTTGGGCCTTGGGGTCACTTGACTGTCCATCTCCACTATCAGCCCAAAGCCCCTGTGACAGGGAAGATTGAGGGCTGAGGGCCAGTCTCTACGCAGTACCGTGCAGCAAGGATCTGCAGATGCTGGTTTACACCGAAGATAGACTCAAATTGCTGGAGTCACTCAGCGGGACGGGCAGCATCGCTCGAGAGAAGGAATGGATGACGTTTCGGGTCAAGACCATTCTTCAGACTGAGAGTCAGGGGAGGGGTGGGAGATTGCAACCTTCATGTGGTCCGCCCTGTTTCGACGAATGCCATCAACCCGGCGTGCACAATCAAATAAGATCGCATAGAACAAGTTGTCCTACAACTTTAGGTTGTGCACGCCTTACGCAAGAAGAAGAAGAAGAAGAGGAAGAAGAAGAAGAAGAAGAAGAAGAAGAAGAAGAAGAAGAAGAAGAAGAAGAAGAAGAAGAAGAAGAAGAAGAAGAAGAAGAAGAAGAAGAAGAAGAAGAAGAAGAAGAAGAAGAGGAAGAGGAAGAGGAAGAAGAAGAGGAGTCGGGGAGAGGGAAACCAGGAAGGGTAAGGAGTGAAAATGAGAGATCGATGGGGATGAAGGTTGAGGAAAATGTAGAATACATCATTGTTAGCTGGGGAAAGGTGACAACGAGGCTTTGGAGGCCCAGGACAGAAAGACCTCTGTGACAGGCAACCGTGCAATCTTCACCTCCCATCCACATTGCTCATGGAGTCATACAGCACAGAACAGGCCCATCGGCCCAACGCGTCCTAGCCGACAAACATGCCCCATCTACACGAGTGCCTGCATTTGGCCCATATCACTCTAAACCTTTCCTATCCATGTACCTGTCTAGGTGTCTGTTAAATGCAATACCTGGCTCAACTACCTCCTCTGGCAGCTCATTGCATATACCCACCACATTCTGTGTGGAAAATGTCCCCTTAGATTCCTCTTAAACCTTGCACCTCTCACCTTACACATACTGAATGTCTTCTGATTCTTGATTTCCCCCAACCTGGGTAAAAGACTATATGTATTCACCCTATCTATTCCCCTCATGATTCATCGACCTCTATAAGATGATCCCTCATCCTCCTATACTCCAAGGAATAAAGTCCTATCCTGCCCAACCTCTCCCTGTAGCTTCGGCCCTCGAGTCCTGGCAACATCCCCGTAAACCTTCTCTGCACCCTCTTCACTTCCCTTCCTCTACCCCATGCATTCTGCTGTGCAGGGTCCATTACCCTTGCGGTTGGAGCAGTGTGGACAGGCTGGGCAGCGCAGGCTGGGTGGCGCAGCGATAGAGTTGCTGCCTTACAGTGCCAGAGACCCCGGTTCGAACCTCACACCGGGTGCTGTCCGTATGGAGTTATACCTTCTCCCTGTGACCGCGTGGGTTTTTCTCCAGGTGCCCCGGTTCCTTCCCACACTCCAAATATGCGCAGGTTTGTAGGTCAATTAGCATTGGTAAGGATTGTAAATTGTCCCTAGTGTGTAGGGTGGTGCTAGTGTGCGGGGATCGCTGGTCGGCACGGATTCAGTGGGCCAAAGGGTCTGTTTCCATGCTGTATCTCTAAACCAAACTAAACGAATGGTGGGAACATAGTGTGAGGCTGACTGTGTGTCGTGTCCAAATGAATCGCTCCGATCCAGAAGAGACAACAGTAGATTATTTTTCCGACTTACTACTGCTTACTCAATAAATGTCCCTTCATCCAAACTGCATCGAAAAAGTCTTCAAATTATCTCTTATTGTGTGCAGCATGAAAAATAAATGGAGGGATTTATTTCAGAACCGAGTTAGAATGACATGATAAACTGCATAAGCTGTGCACTTGTAATTTATAATATGGGAATCCCACAATCTATTACTGCCTTGAACCACACGGTTATTTATTATCTCATAGTCACAGTGACTCCTAAACTGAGTATGTTTCATAATATTGTCATTTGCATTTATCAGTCAAATTTGTGGTAATATATCACCTAGAATTATTTTTGGAATATTGTTTAGTTAATGTAGGTCTTGGTATATCATGGGAACTCTCAGTACAATACAATCATTGGACATTTAACAAAGGAAGATAAATGATAAAGAATTAAATCACTATCAATGTATGTGTTCTGTACATATTTATGGAATAATCAGTTTGTGGGATATTTTCTGGAATATGTCTACTAAACCAACAGTTATCTGCTTGATGTCTAATTTAAGTTGGAACAAACTGCAGAGGACAAGTTGGACGTCGAGGATACGTGTTTATTTTCATCTCTAACCCAGAGGAGCATTTTTCACTAAGTCTTTGCTTTGCAACTTTGCTGATCAATTCACATAAAGACCTTCTTGCAAACGTCTCTTCCTTACAGATGTCACAGTCACCGCTGAGGATTGGTGTCTGCTGCTCACGTGCCTCGGGTAACAAATGAAACTGTCACAGGTCTGTGTTCTCTCTGTGCTTTGACCTCCTCGTGATGTTTCCCAGCTCAAGGCTATTCGGGGATATGATTGTGTTTGGTGTTGGGGCAGGGATGGGGGGTGGGGGAGTTCAGGTGCGGAGGTTGGTGCTCTTTTGTTTTGCAAGATGACTTTTGTTCTTCTGTTGATAATTTACTCGAAAATCTCTATCCAAATTTGAGAACACATCACTATTTGCCTCCATCAGCCATAAAAATCCCCTTTGAGGTGAGAATGCGAATATTAGAATAACTAGAATGGGAATAGTATGAAAACAAAGATACAGCTGAGTTTCTCCAGCATTTTTGTCTACCTTCGATTTTCCAGCATCTACAGTTCCTTCTTGAACATACAATACTTCGTATTTAACTAATGATATTAAAATAGCTGTACCATGTACAATCATTTAAATTAACATATCTTTGAACTTGGAAAAAGGGCATGTGGTGAAAAATAGGACACAACTCCACCATAATGTTTGAGACTAATACTGAATTGCTGTTAAATCACAAAGTACTTGTGCTAAAACATCAGGAGAAATGCTCAAGCAAGATAACCAAGACCAATACTAAACCAGTATCTAAACTATCCATAAATACTTATCCTGTAGAACAACAACTAACTTCATATTCAGTAATAAGCTGAATATTTGTTAACAAACGCACACGCTATAGTTATAACTAAGAAACCCTATCCCAATGTCACATGAGAATAGAAAATACCATTACACAGTTAAACTATGAGGTTTTATTCTTAATTTTTAATGTTTTATGTTTTATTCTTAACGGTTTACAGTATGTCGTGTTGTTACTTGTGAGCGGAGCACCAAGGCAAATTCCTTGTATGCGTACATACTTGGCCAATCAACTTATTCATTATTAAACATTATTATTATTAACAAACTGGCTGTGTGCATCAACCTCAAGTTTTTAATCTTTAAAAAAACTGCACATGAAAAAAGACAAAATGAGATTCATGAAATGTTTTTTTTAATTCTCATATTAATAACAATTTGGAAACCCTCAGAGGAAATTTGTTCAAGGAAACAAGAGACTTTGTGAATATGCCCGAGCTGTACAGAGAGAGGGTGTGATGGTCAGCGTCGGAAATAGAAGCTATTGCTATTTACGGTTTTTGACGGACGCTCAGAGAGAAAGAGAATTGGTCTCCTACATTCGCCCATAACAACCTTTGGCTTTCCACGAACGTGTCTCAGTGTGGGACCAATGCACTATTTATCACTGGAGCTTCCCCGGATTTGACAATCGCTGGATGTTCTGACATTGTAATTGAGCCTGGTTGTCTTTTCTAGGACACCAGAAGATCTAACTCAGTCAAGGCACCTCACTTCTACTCGAGATCTCTATAAATGATCTATCAGTTAAAGACGCAGGCTGAGTAATCAATCAATGCAGAAATACTGAAGCCTTCGAATGTATCATCTAGGCAGGGCACTGTTCCTTTCGACTTCCACTGCCCAGCACATTGGCAATTCGGGCAGCATCAGAACATTGATAAAAATGTTGACTTTTATGAGATTCCAGACTAGTATGTAAGGCCCAACAGTCAGAAACCTGATATTAATGTTTAGCAGAATAACCAATAGAGACATAGATCTAGTTAAAAATTAACTGAAATATATAAAGATATGTATTACAGGTTTCAGCTTCTGTGATCCTTTCTATGAGTAAGCACCTATTGGGAAATAAAAAGGAAATCATTTTGAATTGAGTTACGGAAACAAAATTTTGAGAAGATAATTCAGATCAATTATTGCGCACGTACTTGTTCTCTGTCAGTTCGAATTTTCTTCCACTAGAACCTGGATCTAGCTGTCTAATCTTTGATAAACAGGAGTTAGATTGCTTGGCTTTTCTGTGTTCCCCAGAGTTAACACTCCTGATACAGATCAATTAAGCTTTATTTAAAAAGAAAATAGATTTAAAAAGGAATCTGATATCGTGCGTTGAAAGTTCAGCATCGGAAATAGAACGACGTCTACGCTGTCAGGCTTGTGACGATCAGAAAGCCAAAGGCAATTCCAATTGCAGTCATCAAACCAGAACTGTATGTTACCTGGAGAAAGGGTGAAGGTCTTTGTGTTTATATAGAAGCGTGAGAAGGATGTGAACTGTAGTTGCTGGTTTCCCTTTTACTCTTTCACGCGGTCACGTGGAGAACGTACAAACTCCCTACAGACAGGAGTCATAGTCAGAGTCTAACCAGGGACCCTGGTGCTGTGTGAGGCAGCAACTCTACCACTGTGCCACTCTAAAACTATTTCATTTGGCGGAGAATTCCACATTCCATATTCTTTTCATTCTGTGGATAAATAATTTTTTTAAATCATTTTTGGGGATTCACTAATGAGCGCATTGAGGGTGTCACACATAATTCAAAATAAGTCAAGCCCAATCTGCAGACCATAATGTGAACATCCTACATTTACATTTTCCTACATTTACAGTCACATTTATAATTCTCAGAGCAAAATGGTTCTCTCCATTGGGCAGCACGGTGGTGTAGCGGTAGAGTTGTTGACTCACAGCGCCAGAGACCCGGGTTTGATCCCGACTACGGGTGCTGTCTGTACAGAGTTTGTACGTTCTCCCCGTAATCCTGCGTGGGTTTTCTCTGGGTGCTCCGGTTTCCTCCCACACTCCAAAGACGTACATGTTGGTAGGTTAATTGGCTTGGTAAAAATATTAATTTCCCTACTGTGTGTAGGATAGCGTTAATGTGCGGGGATCGCTGGTCGGCGCGGACTCGGTGGGCCGAAGGACCTGTTTCCGCACTGTATATCCTAACTAAACTAAACTAAACTGAAAATTAATACGGGTCAGTTCCATGGTTCGACAGTCCCAATGGGGGAATACGACTCACAGGGATCACCTCGGGCAGCACAGTGGCGCAGCGGTAGAGTTGCTGCCTCAGAGCGCCAGAGACCCGGGTTCGATCCTGACTATGGGTGCTGTGTGCAGAGTTTGCAAGTTCTCCCCGTGGCCTGTGTGGGTTTACTCCTGGTGCTCCGGTTTTCTCCCACACTCCATGGACGTACAGGTTTGTAGGTTAATTGGCTTGGTAAAAATTGTAAATTGTCCCTTGTGTGTGTAGGATAGTGTTAATGTACGAGGTAATCGCTGGTCAGCATGGACTCGCTGGGCCTATTTCCGTGCTGTGTTTCTAAAGCCTAATGATCGTATCCTTGGTGAATACTGATTGCCTCCCTTGACCTTGTGTCTTTTAAAATGGATGAAATACTCCAGGCTGCCTCACCATGCAGCATGGCACAAGATCCCCCCCCTCCCGGATTGGGGAACCATAACGAAAATATTGTTATTTCAAAGACCATGATATTCCCAGTAGATTGGGCACTGTGTGAGTTTGACCTCGCCAAATGTCTGTTGATTAACTCCTTCATAAAGGATTTAGTTTGATATTTGATTAAGAGAACCCAAAGGTCACCTGTGTATGTACAAACGCAAATGATCCCCAAAAGAAATACTGGTAGACAATGAAATCTGTACCCTGCAGAACATAATTGGTGATAGCTGAATAAATAGGGTAGATCGATATTTTGCAGTTTCGATTGATGACCTTGGAAGCCGAAGAAAAATGTCACCCAACTTCATTATCTCATTTTACCTGTAGTTAGTTTTTTGGCTTTGGAGATCAAATACCTCGGCCAGAATCCAAACTTTGTGCAATCAGTGGAAGGAATATGTTTAATGAGCCAATTAACCTTTTCTTGTCCTGTACCTGCCTCTGATCCTTCTGTGGAATACCTCATTTCCTTTGATCTTACATCGAGATGCAGAGATGAGTTCTGGCAAACCTCATCCAAATTAGATCGGTAGATCACAGCGACCGATCCCCCTTGGAACAACGGCCTCCTTGTATTGTAAAGAGAGAGGAATTTGCAAATCGTTGACCATAGTTATCCACTACATTTGTTTACATCTCGCTTGAAATGTATTTATGGTTTTGTCAATCTTCCCTAGCACACTTTTGTGTTATCAGATGAGTGCAAAATGTCATGAAGGTTGCAAAGTTTTGTTTTATTTAGTGATCGCTTAATCTGACTTTGCTTCCTTCAAAATGTTGCACAAACATAGCCGGAAGGAGCCGAATAATTCCTGCAGTGAAAGAGAGAGGGGCGGAGAGGGGGAGAGAGGGAGGGAGGGAGAGGTAGTGAGCGGGAGGGTGGGGGAGGGAGAGAGGGAGAAAGAGAGAGAGGGAGTTGGAGGGAGAGAGGGAGGCAGAGGGAGGGATATGGAGAGTGGGAGGGAGAGAGGAACGGGAGGGAGGGATAGGTAGTGGGAGGGAGGCAGCTGGGGAGAGAAGCAGGGGGAGAGGGGAGGGAGAGGGAGACAGGGAGGGAGGGAGAGGGAGCGAGACAACAGCCATGGAAGTAATATACAGTTTAGTGTCCTGGACTATCTGCTATTAAGAAATGACATCATCTAGAGGCAGGACGTCATGCAGGTGTGATTTACATGAAAATATCAGAGGGCATAAATGTCTCTGGCTTTTGAGGCTGGGTATTAGGCAGTCCAACAAGCCATTTATAAACCTCCAATGTTAATGGGCGAAACTATTAAATGGTTAAGGCTGAAGACTCATGCTTGAGCAGCTGTGCTGATAAGTGATTAAAAAGGAGTAAAGGATTGCCAACTGGTTTTCATTAGGGTGATAAAATGGTTCTCTTTTCACTTGAAACGGTTTACTAGCCAGTTCATTACTGGGGTGCCTGTGTGTTTTACTCCATCACAGGCAATTTGACCTAACATAAAAGGCTGAAAGGACTATGGACCGGTCTTAATCAAATGCTAATTGTAAGATATGCTGGGGAGTATTAACACCCTGAGTGTAGGGTTGTGCCTGTTATGGATCATATCCATTATGGCATAAACCAGACACAAACATTACATAGAACCATCGATAGTGAAAGCGCTGCCTCGCTGTAGAGGGGGACTGTGGTTAAATGAGCACACTGGCTTCCTGCAACGTTGAAGAGGTGTAGCATTACACAAGCAGATATAGGTGAAGAAAGATCAGTGGGGAAACTTGCACCAGTTACTTGGTGGTGTGTCGGGTTCACAGCTATTGTTACGAAGCAGTCTGTCTCAGAGTGGGGTTCCAGCACGGGGACGCTGTTGGTAGAGCTGCCGCCTCTTAGCAGCGGACACCCGGCTTCCGTCCTGGAATCCTGATCCCGGGCGCTGTCCGTGTGGAGTTTTCACGTTCTCTCTGGGACCGCGTGGATTTCCTCCAGCTGCTCCGGGTTCATCTCGCATCCCAAAGACGTGCAGGTTTTGTAGGTTAATTGGCCTCTGTAAAATGCCCACTGTGGGCAAGGAATGGAGGAGCAAGTGAGATAAAGCAGAACTTGTGCGATCAGGTGATCAGCGGTCAGTGTGGTCTTGGTGAGTGTGAGGGGGGGGACCTCCGTGAGGGACGGTAGGAGAACAAAGGGGGAGCCGGTGTAGGGGAGGTGGGGGGCACTCTAGTTTAGAATCCTCTGCCCAGGGGATAAGCCTGCGTTTGTTTGTTTGTTTGTTCGTTCCGGTGAAGGCGCTGTGCACACAGTAGCCAGCCAACACTCGCTTGTCTTTTTCTTTTTATTTCACTTTTAATTTAATTTTAATTTCAAGTTTTCATGTGCCTTGTGTGTTGTGACTGTTGGCGAACCAATTTCTCTCCAGGGATGTATAAAGTTCTATCATATCATATCGTGGGCCCAAGGGCCTGTCTCCAGGCTTGGCTCTAAACTTAACTAAACCCAGGGGTGGGGGGGTGATTGGCAATCACCGAGGTACAGTGTTGAGTAATGTAACAGCCGCAGGGAAGAAGCTGTTCCTGGACCTGCTGGTCCGGCAACGGAGAGACCTGTAGCGCCTCCCGGATGGTAGGAGGATAAACAGTCTGTGGTTGAGGTGAGAGCAGTCCTTAGCGATGCTGAGAGCCCCTCGCCTCATACCACCAGATTCAGGGACAATTTCTTCCCAGCTGTTATCAGGCAACTAAACCATCCTCTCACCAACTAGACTGCAGTCTTGACCTCTCATCTACCTAGTTGGAGACCTTTGATCTATTTTTAAATAGATGTTATCCAATGTTATATCTTGTACCATTTATCCTTTATCTGTGTATTGTGGACTTTTGATTATAATAATAATAATGGATGGGATTTATATAGCGCCTTTCTAATACTCAAGGCGATTTACATCGCATTATTCATTCACTCCTCAGTCACACTCGGTGGTGGTAAGCTACTTCTGTAGCCACAGCTGCCCTGGGGCAGACTGACGGAAGCGTGGCTGCCAATCTGCGCCTACGGCCCCTCCGACCACCACCAATCACTCACACACATTCACACACATTCACACACACGCAAAGGTGGGTGAAGTGTCTTGCCCAAGGACACAACGACAGTATGCACTCCAAGCAGGATTCGAACCGGCTACCTTCCGGTTGCCAGCCGAACACTTAGCCCATTGTGCCATCTGTCGATTATGTTCACGTATAGTCTTTCCGCTGAAGATAGGCACAAAATGCTGGAGTAACTCAGCATTTCTGGACAGACGGGCAGCATCTCTGGATAGAAGGAATGGCTGACATTTCGGGTCGAGATCCTTCTTCAGTCCTGTCCGCTGATTGGATAGCACGCAAACAAATGCTTATCACTGTACTTCAGAAACATCCTCTCACATCTAGAGAGCAGCAATACTTTGGTTAAAGGATGCAATTTGCTGGAGTAACTTAGTGGGTCAGGCAGCATCTCTGGAAACGTGGATAGGGAGAGGCAAAAACATTCTTAAAGTTAGACATACCTTGAGGAAATTTCGCAGTGAAGCTCTAGAATGTGAACCTAAGGAACTGTAGATGCTGGTTGAATAAAAATACTTTGGTTACTTTTCTTTGTTTAGCGATACAGCGTGGAAACGGGCCCTTCGTTCCAGCAAGTCCATACTGACCATGGATCGCTGTTCTCAACAGTTCTACAATATCAAACTTTCTCATCCACTCCCACCAGTGGTCTATTAACCCACAAACCCACACGTCTTTGGAATGTGGGAAGAAGCCGTATCACCCAGGGGAAACCCACGTGCAAACTCCACACAGACAGCACCCGAGGACAGGTTCGGACCCGCTGTGTCGCTGACTCTGTGAGGCAGCAGCACTACCTGCTGTGCCGCTGTTGCTTCAGTGGAGGGATGCACATTGGCTTTTTGTTTAATTGAAGTTTTAGCAAAATTTAGTAAACTTTAAGTTATTTAAAACTACTGTCAGAAGTTGCGACAATTTTCAGACACTATGAGAAGCGACTAAACTGAAATCAATAATGATAACAACAAATGCTAAGTCAAAATCACATTAAAATCTAGCGTGATCTGTGGGGTCAATATCAGCCCACCGCTGGTCAACACATCTCACAAACTAATCGCAGTGAAAGGCATAGCGGCATTCTCATACATGAATTAGAATGTATTTCTACATGGGTGGCATTTAGTGTCAAAGTACAGCTTTACCTGCAAGAAACAAATTCACTTTTCCAGGTAGGCTTTTTGAGTGGTCTTCAATTTTAATGAGAACATTTATTTCATTCACATTCACTGGAACATTCACTCTTTATTTATGTAGAAGCCATAAGGTATTAAAAGAGCATACAGTAGTTTCCAGAGAAAGATTAACACCGATACACAAATAAACAAGAAGAAAGTGTTTGTGAACAACAATGGGTTGACCCGTAAAATGGCCAGTTCTCCCACATTATCTGTGGGTGAAAAGTAATCGAATTTGATGTAGTTTAATTCTGAAGTTTAGTGTAGTTTAGTTTAGTTTAGTTTCGTTTAGGTTATTTTGAACTAATGTTCAAGTCTAGATGTGGAAAGGCCTTGCCAACCTGTCTTGTTATTCACCAAACATGGATAGCCTTCTCTCTCAATTAATTCCCCATCTAATCCCTGTTCACATTTCTAGATTGTGGAAACCTTAACATTCTCAGTCTTGAAAAGCTTCATGAGTTCAATATCCCTCTAAAACCTTCCTATTCATAGACAGGTACATGAATAGTTTAATTTTGTTTATTTTTGTTTATTGTCACATATACCAAGGTACAGTGAAAAGCTTTTGTTGTGTGTTAACTAGTCAGCAGAAAGACAACACATGATTACAATCAAGCCATCCGCGGTGTACAGATAGGTGACAAAGAGAATAATGATTATTGCAAGATAAAGGCCAGTAAAGTGCGATTAAAGATAGTGCAAGGATCGGCAATGAGGTAGATAGCAGCTCAGGACCGCTCTCTAGTTGTTGGTAGGATAGTTCAGTTGCCCGATAGCAGCTGGGAACAAACTGTCCTTGAATCTGGAGGTGTGCATTTTTACACTTCTGTACTTCTTGCCTGAGTAGGAGTAGTTCTTGTAGGAGTAGAGATTTGAGAGTGTGGAGCGATCGTGATGTGAGTTTGTACATCTGCTTCTGTGGCCAACACGCAAATAGTCGCCTGGGTTGGTCGCCATCTTGGGAAGCAGAGCTTTCTTCGTGACCTCACTGACGAACATTTCCGGGTGAGTTTGCACCAGTTTCCATGGGCGATACACACTGGCACATCTGTCTCCTTCCCAATATCAGTCAAGTTGGTAATGGTAGACAAAATGCTGGAGTAACTCAGCGGGTCAGGCAGCATTTCTGGAGAAAATGAATAGACGAATGTCAGTCGAAAGAAGGGTTCCAACCAAATCGAAAAGTCACCCATTCCTTCTCTCCAGAGATGCTGCCTGACAAGTTGAGTTACTCTGGCTTTTTGTGTCTATCTTTGTAAACCAGCATCCGCAGTTTCTTCTTGTACATACAATACTCTCTCTGGGGTGGGAGATTGCAACCTTCACGTGGTCCACCTTGTTTCGACTAATGCAATCAACCCGACGTGCACAAACAATGAGATCAAACAGAACAAGTTGACCTTCAACTTTAGGCTGTGCACGCCATACACAAGGAGAAGAAGAATACTCTCTCTTTTTCTCTTCAAACTCAGAACATGAAACATTGTCCTGAAACAAAAACAAGTCCTGGTGCAGACTGTTGCTATCAGTCGATGTTACTTTGACTGAGAGAGTGAGTACATAGGATTCCTACTTCGCCTGTTAATAAAAGTTAAGACTGTCTTCTTTTTCTGGTTCTTTTTGAGGCAAATTTTATAGCTGCCATGCACTGTTCTTGACATCCCTCACCTTGCACCATTTGTATTAGGATCACTCAGCTCTGGTAGTTGCAGTGGAAGGAATCTTGGTTCAGATTCCAGCATAAAGTGTGACATTTGCACTTTGGTTTTCTACCGAGGGAGAGTGTGGCGGTTTCAGGCTGTTCTGTGGGGGAGGGAGGGATTCATCCCTGTTCCACTCAGCTGCAACTCCTACCATCCCCAGAGATGTCAGTGGGCTGAACAGTCTCCCCCCTCTATACTGAGAATGTGAGTGTGCGGATGAAGGGAATTAAGCAAGTGGGAGGAGAGAGAAGAGCAAAGAAATTAAGCTAACAGAATTGCAGCAATTGCTGGGAAGCACCATTCTCTGAACGCACAATTCCCAAGGAATTAGTAATCATCGGAATACTGTCTAATTCCTCAGAAGCAATGGTCCTTTTAAAACATGCTGAGCTATGTTAAATAATAATTAATGGATGGATTTGTCTGCACTGATAAAACGCTCTGGGAGAACTTATTTTGTAAAATGTAGCAAAAATAAAACATATATCAAAATATTATTGGATGACAACCCTTCAGGCAAAGAAAATATTTTATTTTGTCTCGATAAAATAGATTGGCTTTGCCATGCTATGTGTAAGCTGCAGCCATATAAAATTATGTTAAGTTTGAATGTTTAAAAGTCATCGGGAATTCAATGCAATATCATTGCACACTGTGGTGCTGTTTGATTGCTGCAAAGGGTTTGAATGGATTATGATCTCCCGACAATAGCCCACTGAATAGCTGCTACACTTCTAATTGAAAGTTCCAGTCAACTTCATATAGACTCCTGCCTACATGAAAAAAAGTTTTCTGTAGTGTTTAAAGCTGGTTGTTTCTTTGCATGCCCATGTCTTGTCAGAAGTCTCTTTCATTGCTCCCAGCATCTGTGACAGTGAAATCATCTCGCCCTCCAATCTTTCAAGCGTGTAATCACTTTGACTTGAGAAGCACAGATATTTTTTCAAAAGAGAAGTTACTGGGTGGTTTTCCACCACAAACCCAACATTTTCATTCCCTCCCGCCTGTGAAGATTTCATCAGCGGTAATAATTTTTTAACTCTCCACCTGGATTTCACACTGTGTAACTAAGGAGCGAAGGAAGGGCTTATCTGTGTATCACATTAAATGTTTATTTTCAATACACATTGTGTAGCCTTCACTAACCAGTTAAAGACCTGCAACTCCCCTCCCGAAGACAAAAGGCACTGCATATTCCAACAGAGAACTAAGCACCCCTTTGACCATGTCTTACTTTGAATAATTATGAAGGGATTTATTTAAATTAAGACATACCGACCATTCAGGTTTAAATCTTGGCACAGGATAAGATAATCGTGTCCATGAGTGTTGGATTAGTCGAATGAAACCAAAGGACTCCTATTCCTTCAGCACAAGAGCAGTAGAGACCCTGCCCCTTCTTTTTAAAGGCTTTATTTTAAGACCCATAATTGCATCAAGTGTTCTCAAGAGTCCCTCAACCCAGACAGAGTGTGGAAAAAATAAAGTCACTGCAGAAAATTTTGTTTTTGTGTTGTATTAAGACAGATAGGGCCAGGAAGCGCCCCCTTTCCTATTACTCAACTTTTTGCAGCCGACACTGTTTTAAATAGTCAGGGATTTAATTAAACTAATTGATTCCCTTGCATTTTTATTAGTCATTGTCAAAACGAAGATTTGACGCTGTGGTTACTCACTTAAATTAGAGTCCGTGAGGGATGTTCTCCGGGAAACAATGATGTAAATTGTGGTGGAGTTAGCCCACTCATTCTGTGTTACAGACTTGCATTAGCTGTAAAGCAGGGAGGTCAACAGACAATGGTAAAATCGAAGGTACACAAAAATGCTGGAGAAACTCAGCGGGTGCAGCAGCATCTATGGAGCGAAGGAGATAGGTAACGTTCCGGGTAACGTTGCCTATTTCCTTCGCTCCATAGATGCTGCTGCACCCGCTGAGTTTCTCCAACATTTTTGTGTACCTTCGATTTTCCAGCATCTGCAGTTCCTTCTTGAACACAATGGTAAAAAAGAATCTGTCGTGATCTTCAAAATAAACCTAATTGCTTGAATCACAAAATACTCTTGTACTAAACAAAAAACGAAAGTTTTATATTTTTTATCTCCACGTGACAAATATAATCTTTGTGTCTGTGGTACGACTGAGTGCAGATAGTCCATCAATTCATAAGTGATAGGAGCAGAATTGGCCGTTTGGCCCATCTACTCTGCCATTCAATCCTGGCTGATCTATCTCTCCCTCCTAACCCCGCTCTCCCGCCTTCTCTCCACATAACCTATGACACCCGGACTAATCAGGAATTTATCTATCTCTGCGGTGGCAAAACCTCGCAGCGGTGGGGCCTGGCAGCGGCGGCAATGCCTCCTTGCGGGTCGATCCACGGCCAACGGTCGATGAGAGCGTGGGGGACCGCCGTGAGGGAGGGTCAATGGAAGAACAATGGACAATGGGGAGGATGGGAGAGCAAAGGACAATGGCGACCCGGTGTGGGGAGACCTGGCGTGGGGAGGCCCAGTGTTGGGGGGGGGGGGCGTTGGGTAGAATAAAAGGAGGAGCCGGCGTGCTTTGTAACTTTGTCAGTGCCTTAGGTGGCCGCTATTTGTATACATTGGGTACGCACGCAAAGAATCTCACTGTGCCTAGTCACATGCAACAATAAAATATTCCATTCCATGCTATAAAAACATCCATTGACTTGGCCCCCACAGCCTTCTGTGGCAATGAATTCCACAGATTCACAGATAGATATTTCTCCTTGGAGATGGGATTTACTCCCTTTGGAGAAATAGATAATGCTGCAAATTGGGACAATCCCACTTGACCTGCGATCATGGCAACTTCCTGTTTCTGTGAAGGCATTTAATTAGGGGAGAGAAAGCCAAAGAATCCTGGGCCAATTTGTTGCAGGGGCCATACAATTTTCAGCCAGCTCTGTCTGTGGCCGACTGAAAATAATGTAAAGACGAGGTGCTGTGGTAGCTAGTCTTCTCTGGGAGCCCAATGCTTAACCGCCTGGTGATTAGCATTATTGAAAGTATGCCAAGATGTCAGGATAAGAGGCCAGAGGTTCAGGATTGGCAAAGGTATGCTTTGGGACAAGCTTCTGAATATGGAGAGTGACCCACAACTGGAATAAATTATTAGGCATGATAATAGTGGGCAGGGTGCTGGACTTGTGGAAGCACGGACCAGTTGGTCTAGTGATGAGTAGAAGGTAGGCATCCTAGGTGGAGAAATTGTGCATTTGAGGTTCGTGTGGATCTTGGGACCTGCCCAGAAGTTTAGTTTATCGATACGGCGTAAAAACAGGCCCTTCAGCCCACCAAGTCCACACCGACTAGCGATGCCCGCACACTAACACTATCCAATGCACACTAGGGACAATTTACATTTATACCGAACCAATTAACCTACAAACCTGTACGTCTTTGGAGCGTGGGAGGAATCTGAAGATCTCAGAGAAAACCCTCGCAGGTCACAGGAAGAACGTACAAACTCCGTACAGATTCTTCAGATCCCAACCCAAAACGTCACCTATCCATGTTCTCCAGAGATGTTGCCTGACCTGCTGAGTTACTCCAGCATTGTATCCTTATGAGTAACTGACTATTTATTTGCTAATTGTAATCCTTTTGACTCGATCAATTGACATGGTTTAACCTGGAGACTTGATCTTGGGCTTCCTTCAATCGAGTCAAGGAAACAGCCTGTGCTGCCTGAGTCAGAATGTCACTTAATCTTTGCCGCAAATTGTACTCATCTCTAGTTCACAATTATGGTGACCGCTCCCCAATTTGCCCCCAGCTTTTACATCGTGGAAGTGGGAAGATCCAGTCACATCAGTCTGAAGAAGGGTTTCGTCCCGAAACGTTGCCTATTTCCTTCGCTCCATAGATGCTGCCGCACACGCTGAGTTTCTCCAGCAATTTTGTCTACCTTCGATTCTCCAACATCTGCAGTTCCTTCTTGAACAAGATACAGTCGAATATTATGCCAGGATAACCTCACAGGACTAAGGTGGACCATCTAGCTCATCAAATCGAAACCAGCCCTCACTTAAAAAAACCCATTTTGCACAAAGGGTGTGCGTAACGAGCTGCTGGAGGAGGTAGTTGAGGCTGGTACAATCGTGATGTTTAAGAAACATTTGGACAGGTACGTGAATAGGACTGGTTTGGAGGGTTATGGGCCAAACGCAGGCAGGTGGGACTAGTGTGGATGGGACATGTTGGCCGGTGTGGGCAAGTTGGGCTGAAGTGCCTGTTTCCACACTGTAAGACTCTATGACCATGACTTACAAAAAGTCATACAATTGGCCCCCAATTCCATCTCACTTTCTCAATTCCCCCAATTCCCAACTCAAATTTCACTCTACCTTAATTGGTACATGTGGCAATTAAATTGAATCTTGAATCTTGAATCTCTTGTTATTCTCCTCCCCTGCATTATTTTAATGCTGGAACATTATAAGGTCATAAATGATAGGAGTAGAATTAGGCCATTCGGCACATCAAGTCTTACTCCACCATTCAATCTTGGCTGATCTATCTCTCCCTCCTAACCCCTGTTCTCCTGCCTTCTACCCATAACCTCTGACATTCTTGTGAAAGCTGTTATTGAGCCTGACATTATCATCCTTGTGAAAATACAGAAGAGTCCTAGAATATCAGCTGAGCATTTTTCAGTTGCGGTTTTGATGTCTCTGTATCCATGTAGAATTTGAATCTGTCACTGCCTTTTGCGACCATTAGTCCATTGGAAACTCTGCCCAATAATTGAAGGAGTGGACAAAGTAGACTGCAGTAAAGGTGACCCTATTGTAACATCAACGTCATCATTCCAATAACCTCCAATGTGGTATATTGTTATTATCATTACTTTCATGTTGTTTATTGTGTTTATTCCTGGTCGGCACGGTGGCGCAGCGGTAGAGTTGCTGACTTGTGGCGCCAGAGGCCCGGGTTCGATCCTGACTGCGGGTGCTGTCTGTACGGAGACAGCTGGCTGCCGTGGATTCGCTGGGATGAAGGGGCTGTTTTCGTGCTGTGTCTCAAAACTAAACCTTCTCCATAACAGCATAACCAATTAACATTTTATAACGGGACATAAAAATAAAGAACGGTGGCACATTGGTGCAGCTGGTAGAGCTGCTGCCGCCACAACACCAGAGACCAGGGTTCGATCCTGACTATGGGTGCTGTCTGTATGGGATTGGCACGTTCTCCCTGTGACCAAGCGGGTTTCATCCAAGTACTCAGGGTTCCTCTCGCATCCCAAAGACTACAAGTTTGTCGGTTAATTGGCTTCTGTAAATTGTCCCTCGTGTGTAGGATAGATCTAGCATATGGGTGATCGGTGGGCCTGTTGTCTCTGAGCAAAACTAAACTAAACTACGGTATTACAAATCTCTCAATTAAACTCAAGTAACCTTTTACCTTGGAAGGATAACCGATAACACAGGGGAGAAAGCTCATTGCATTTTTCTAAGCTGTGGTTTATTATTGATTTATTGTGAGTCTTTGGTTATTGTGTTATCACAATAATGGTTATTGCTATCATCAGGATCTATCATCACACTGAAATTATGTGCATTGAAAGCAGCCGCTATCCACAAATTTATTTTAAGAGGCTTGCACTGCACACTTCCGCTGAAATAGGTCTTGCCACCGCTCAGAATGCTGAAGCTTATTGAAGAGTCACAGGTTGCAACACATTTAATGCAACAATATGAATATTTCATGGCCTTTAGAAGATGAGATGAATCCATATTCATACCTTCAGATAATAATATTATTTCCCACATACCTTTTGGTTTATGTAATATTGGCGCAGATATATTTTGCATTCCTAGCTCAATTCAGCTGACCTAAGCATGACGTTAATATTGATTCCAGTTTTAGCTGAACAGCTGTTGGTCTCTATCCTTGTTCAATAAGTACTGCAAATTCATATACCCCTATGACAGAAAGTATTTTACCCAGAGTAGGGGAATCAAGGGGCGGCATAGTGGCGTAGTGGTAGAGTTACCGCCTTGCAGCGCCAGAGAATCACTTTCGAGTTTGTGCGTTCTCCCCGTGACCTGTGTAGGTTTTCTCCAATATCTTTGCTTTCCTCCCACACTCCAAAGACATACAGGCTTGTAGATTAATTGGCTTGGTATAATTGTAAATTATCCATAGTGTGTGTAGGGTGGTGTTAATGTGCGGGGATCGCTGGTCGGCTAAATTCCTGCTATTTTTATATTCCATGTGCATCATAGATTATATTCTGCATTGTCTACCAAAAATAGGAAAGGCACAGTAGTGCAGCTGGTAAATCTGCTGCCTCTCAGCGCCAGAGACCCGATTCGATCCTGACCTCAGATCCTAGTTTGCACTTCTCACTGCGACTGTGTGTGTTTCTTTCGGATGCTCCGGTTTCCTCCCAAAGACTTGCATGTTTATAGGTTAATTGACCTCCGTAAATGTCTCTTGTGTGTAGGGAGTGGCTGAGACAGTGGGAGAACATAGAACAATGGGAGATTGATGGTCTGTGTGGGCTTGCTGGGCCGAAGGGTCTGTTTCCATGTTGTACCTCGAAACTAAAATCCCTAAACTAAAAATAAATAAGTGGATCAACTAACTAGAAAGTTGTTGAATTGGTCGTCTCAATTCACAGTTATTTATAATGAAGTCTATGGGACAGATACAAAACACACAGTGCTGGACTAACTCAATGGGTCAGGCAGCATCTGTGGAGGACATTGATTGGTGATGTTCCAAACTTCTGACACCATATAGACAGATGATTTTTTAATGCAAATCATTTTTACGGCTTTGGAAAATAACCTTCCTTTGATTTTTTATTTTTTTTTAAAATTAATTTCTTCTACAAAATTACAGTCCTTCACTTTGTGTGTTAACTTTAAAATCTAACCTTGGCTATGGAGGGATTTGGACTGTGACATCTTTTCATGGAACCATGCTTATTAATCTTCTAGAAATCTGCTAAAGATCTTTCAATTTTGATTTGTTTTCAAACCTGGACCTAGTCAGATCAAAAGGAAAGCTGCCCCTTTAATTCTGCAGGAAAGCAGCTCTCTGGTGCAGCTTTATTACCAGTTGTAACTAATAACTGAAGGCAGTTATCTCAGCTGTTAAAAAGGGTGTGTGCATCTGCTGGCTACAGTTTAAAACGGGAATAAAAAGGTCACCGAGTGAAAACCTTTTTCTTCCCACTATTCAGGTTATGACTCTGATCATGCTGTTCTTACATAGATGCTGTTTCATATAACCTTAGATGATTAAATACAGAATAAAATGAGACCTCTGAGGAGGCCATTACAGCCATCTACAGGCCGTGATGTAGGCTCAAGCACCTGCAACTCGAAGCATCCGCTCGAAGCCATAAAAAGAGGCATCTGTTGTGGAGATGTGTTATCACTTTATCCTTGCTCCTATCTGCGCGCTCCAGTCGCCAGTCCTATTTGATGTGAATTACTGTCAAATATTTTACAAACAACTCATACAGGAAGTTCATGATTATCAGCCTCTGTATAAAGAACAGGGCAGAGAGTTTCAGAAAACCTTTGACACCGTGAAAGGCGGGTTGCTGAGCTCGAGTTGACCCCCCGGATAATGAGAACGTTTTTTTTTACTCTCCTTAGCTGTGAGTGCATTTAGTACGGGGATTATTTTGATCCTCGCTGACTGTTGCAATTTTCAGAAATTGTGTTTTCGAAATCGTGTGTTGGGATTTCAAAAACACTCGACCAATAAACAGTGCATACATCAGAGGTAACTAACTCTCACCTATCATCGGCCAGTTTGGAATTTGCTAAAGAGTTTTCAGTCCAAATCCCGAAGGTATGATAAAATGAGCCTTGTAAAAACATAGTTTCCTTCTGACTGGTTTGTTAAATCAGTTGCTCCTTCCTCTTGACCGATTTACAACATTTTTGTAGCAGAGCTGTGCTGAGTTGAATATATTTTATTTTGTGATAGTTTTGTGTTGTTAGTTTTTGTGTATTTCGTGTCGTATGCACCTAATAGCAAATGTGAAGGCTTTCGTCTGACGAAGTCTGAAGAAAAATCTCGACTTTGAACGTCACCTATTCCTTTTCCCCAGAGATGCTGCCTGACCCGCTGAGTTAATCCAGCTTTTTGTGTCTATCTTTGGTTTAAACCAGCATCTGCAGTTCCTTCCCACACGTGAATCTTTTTGGTGTCTCTTATCGCTGAATCAGAAGGCTTTGAGTTCAGGCACCTGACATGAGCACATCATCTAGACGGGATATTTGTAAGCGGGAGGTGTCCCAGACTGTCAGAGTTGTTTCCTCTTGGACGAGGTTCCGAAACTGTTGACCTCTTTGTCCTCTCAAAAATATACCAAAGCACCATTTGAAGGAAAGCCACAATCTTTCGCCTTTACTGCGTTCCTCTCTGACTCATCCCTTCTCCATATCTCTTTTCATAAGTTCATGCATTATAGGAGCATAATTAGGCCATTTGACCCATCAAGCCTACTCCGCTGTTCACTCATGGCTGATCTATCTTTCCCTCTCAACCCCATTCACCCAACCTCTCCCCATAACCCCTGACACCCTTGTTAATCAAGAACCTGTCAATCCCTGCCTTAAAAAATATCCATTGACTTGGCCTCCGCAGGCTTCCGTGGCATTGAATTCCACAGGTTCACCACCCTCTGATTAAAGAAATTCCTCCTCGTACAAACCCAAAGCCATCAAATGCTCATCACAGAGGAGCCTGAAGAAGGGTCTCGCCCAAAACGTCACCCATTCCGTCTCTCCACAGATGCTGCCTGTCCCGTTGAGTTACTCCAGCATTTTGTGTTGCTCATCACAAAGACCCGGGTTTGACTATGGATGCTGCCTGTGTGGAGTTTGTACGTTCTCCCTGTGTCCTGCGTGGGTTTTCTCCGGGTGCTCCGGCTTCTCCCTACATTCCAAAGGCGTGCGGGTTTGTAGGTCAATTGTCTTCTGTAAATTGCCCTATTGAGTAGGATAGTACTAGTGTACGGGGTGAACGCTGGTGTGGACTGGATGGGCCAAAGGGCCTGTTTCCACACTGTATCTCTAAACTAAACTAAACTAATCAACTAATAAATATTAACTCTGTTTCTCTCTCTGCAGATGCTGCTTGTCTTGCTCATTATTTTCAGCACTTTCCAATTTCAGTTTTATTCCGTTTGTATTCTACCTAATATCTGGATCTCAGACAAAATATGGGAAACATGTTCCTTATTTATTAATGATAAGGCATTGGCTTTAGAAGAAGTTAAAAGGGTCACTACAGATTAGAGAAGCCAAAGGATGATGATATATTAATTAATTGTTAACTAAATAATCCTATATTTTCAACTTTGATGCGTACCTAATTTGAACTTTCAGTTATACTGGTAAATATATCATAATATTTATTTGATATAATAAGGAATGTGTTTTTGATTCTCCTGTTGTCTTTATTGTGACACTGCATTGGTTTCAGCTCTGTGTTCTAACAATCAGCAAACGTCACTTTGCCCGTACATGTGAGTCAGATCAAGGCTACAGCACTAAGCTTTGTTTACATTGTGCCTTTGTGCCTTAATTTAGACTCATTGCAACACACTGATCTGAAGGATTCATAGCAGATCATCTCTTTCATCTGCTGCATCTTCACAGTGTGAATTGTTTTTCTTTACAAATGTTGGGCAGATCCATGCATGCTGGACGCTGCCTGAACTCATCACATGATGTACCTGTGTAGATAGGACATAGAACAGTTACGTGTGGCGCAGCGGTAGAGTTGTGCCTTACAGCACTTAAAGCGCCAGAGACCCGGGTTCGATTCCGGCTACGGGTGCTGTCTGTACAGAGTTTCTACGTTCTCCCCGTGACCTGTGCAGGTTTTCTACGAGAACTTTGGTTTCCTCCCACACTCCAAAGCCATACAGGTTTGTAGGTTAATTGGCTTGGTAACTGTAAATTGCCCCTAGTGTGGGATAGTACTAATCTGCGACTCGGTGGGCCGAAGGGCCTGTTTCTGCGCTGTGTCCCTAAACTAAACTAAACTAAACTATAAAGGTACAGCAAAGAAACGGGCTCTTTGGCCCACAATGTCCAAGCTAAACATGATGCCAAATTACCTAATCTCCTCTGCCTGCACGTGATCCATATCCCTCCATTCCCTGCATATCCATGTGCTTATCCAAAAGCCTCTTATATGTCACTATTTTATCTGCCTCCACCACCAGTGTGTTGCAGGCACCAACCACTCTCTGTGTAAAAATACTTTCCACACAGCTCAAGAAGGCACAGCAACGACTGTTCTTCCTGAGGACATTAAAAAAGACTGGTCTGCCCCAACAGCTGCTGACAACGTTCTACCGCTGCACCACAGAGAGCATACTAACGTATGGCATCTCTGTGTGGTATCTCAGCTGCACGGAGGCGGAGAGGAGAGCTCTTCAGCGCGTCAACAGAGCGCAGAGGATCATCGGGACACAGCTACCAGCCTTGGAGGGCATCTACCACACGCGGTGCCTCAGGAAGGCCCTCAGCATCCATAAGGACTCATCACACCCCTGCCACGGTCTGTTTCAACTACTTCCCTCCGGCAGACGTTACAAGGCTTTCTACGCCCGAACCTCCAGACTCAGGAACAGATTTATCCCGAGAGCTATAGCGGCTCTGAACCGGCCCTAATGAGTGCCCCCCCACCCACCCCCTTTGGACAGTCTCCCTCAGATGGTCACGTCAATCAATTCAGCGTGTTTATTTATGTATTGTATTTATTTACCTTTCTTGTACATCAGTGGAGCTGCACACTAAATCTCGTTGCACTGACGTGCAATGACAATAAAAGATATATTATTATTATTATTATTATTATACCTTGTCCTTCTCACCTTAGGGCTATGCTTTCTTCTCCTTGCCATTTCCACCCTGGGGGAAAATGTTCTGAGTGGCTACCTTATTTAGGCCTTGCACAATGTCATAAACATCTATCACTTCAGGTCTCCCCTCAGCACCTGACGTTCCAAGGGTAACAACCCAAGTTTGTCCATCATTTCCTTGTATCTAATGCCCCTGTCCCACTTAGGAAACCTGAACGGAAACCTCTGGAGACTTTGCGCCCCGTCCAAGGTTTCCGTGCGGTTCCCGGAGGATTTTGTCAGTCTCCCTACCTGCTTCCACTACCTGCAACCACCGGCAACCACCTGCAACCTCCGGGAACCGCACGGAAACCTTGGGCGGGGCGCAAAGTCTCCAGAGGTTTCCGTTCAGGTTTCCTAAGTGGGACAGGGGCTTAACAGCCTCTAATCCAAGCAGCATTCTGGTAAACCTCTTCTGTACCCTCTTCAAAGCCTGCACATCTTTCCTGAAATGGCTGGAGAGATCTAGTTCAGTCTCCCTTTACTCAGCATAGTTCAGTTTAGTTTGGTTATTATTGTAACATGCACTGAGGTACAGGAAAAGGTTGTGTTGCATGCTATCCAGTCGAAGACAAGACTATACATGATTACAATCAGGCTGCCCACAGTGTACAGATAAAGGATAATGGGCACAACATTTAGTGCAGGATAACGTCCGATAAGGTCCGAATAAAGAGAGTTCAAACATCTCCAATGAGGTAGATGGGAGAGTCAGAACCGCACCCTAGCTGGTGAGAGGAAGCTGCAGTTGCCTGATAACAGCTGGGAAGAAAATGTCCCACAATCTGGAGGTGTGCGTTTTCAAACCTCTGTATCTCTTGCTCGATGGGAGAGGGGAGAAGAGTGAGTGATGGGCTGAGACTGGTCCTTGATTATGCTGTTGGCATTTTTGAAGCAGCCTGAAGTGTAGATGGACAGTAGTATAGAGTCATACAGCATGGAAACAGACTGTTCGGCCCGAGTTGCCCATACTGACCAACATGTCCCATCTATACTAAATTGAATCACCCTCTAAATGACTCATCAAGCCATTCAATCTGAAGATGGGTCCCAGCCTGAAACATCATCTGTCCATTCCCTCCACCGATATAGTTATAGTTAAAGAGTGATACAACGTGGAAACAGGCCCGGCTTCACCGCACACACCAACATGTCCTAACTACACTAGTCCCACCTGCCTGCATTTGGACCATATCCCTCCAAGCCTGTCCTATCCATGTACCTGTCCAATTGTTTCTTAAACATTGCAATAGTCCCTGCCTCAACGACCTCCTCCGGCAGCTCATTCCATACACCCACCACCCTTAGTAGACAGAAAGTATCGATATTTGCAAACAGATCCCAGAGAATATAGATCCACCAACCCTATCCCCGACCAGACTTAACTATGTCTTACTTCACATCTGAGTGAAGGCAGAGTAGCTGCGATAAAGGCAGAGTTCGCCATTCAGTGGGATTACGCCCAGGTTACTGAAGTCAGGCAGGTGTTCATCTTTTACAAAATCTGATTCTCTTTGTAAATGGAACATGAAATGACATTAATATACAGTATCATACAGCAGCTCGTATTTCTTTCATTGAAGCTCACTGTAGATCTACTTTAAGTAATGGTATTAGGGAGAGGGTTATAGCTTTACATGCACTGGCACAACCTGCTTCAAACATTCACCATTTCAGCAGGCAAAGTGGTGTGCTGTATACAGACATGAAAGCCAACTTCTTATGTCTTGCCAGTGGAACGATAAACTAACTGTGAAAGCAAGTTAAAAGACATTTATTTTACTATTTTAGTTTTTAGTTTTAGAGATACAGCCCAAGTCAGCAATGACCAGCAGTCCCCGCACACTAACATTATCCCACACACACTAGGGACAATTTACACTTCCATCAAGCCAATTAACCTACAAACCTGTACACCTTTGGAGTGTGGGAGGAAACCGATGATCTCGGCTAAAATCCACGCAGGTCAAGAGAAGCGTGTACCAATCCGTACAGACAGATCTCTTTTTTTTACACGCAACATTTTGCTATTAACCCAATTCGGGTCGAGTTTGAAGAAGGGTCTCAACCAGAAACATCACCCATTCCACCTCTCCAGGGATGCTGCCTGTCCCGCTGAGTTACTCCAGCATTTTGGTACCTAACCCCCTGTCAAATGTTTTGGAGCAATGTACGATGATACCAGGCCAAGGCAATCTTGTTCTGTCTCTGAACTTTAGCCAAACATCGATTAATGATGATTCTTTTTCCTGTTTTATGAATTTTAAAGCAGAATGAGTCCATTCGGCCCATCGTCTACTCCACCATTCAATCATGGCTGATCTATCTTTCCCTCTCAACCCCATTTTCCTGCCTTCTCCCCATAACTCCTGCCATCCATACTAACCAAGTATATGTCAATCTCCATCTTAAAAACATCCATTGACTTGGCCCCAAATGAATTCCACAGATTCACCACCCTCTAACTAAAGAAATTCCTTCTCATCTCCTTTCTAAAGGTACGTCCTTTTATTCTATGCTCTCTAGTCCTAGACTGTTCCACATGTGGAAACATCCTCTCCACATCTACTCTCTCCGGAACTTTCACTGTTCGCTTAGTTTCATGAAAAAGGGTCATTGTTTTGAAAACTCATATTATTAGAATTGGAGCTCGACAGACTATTTATGTGCAACAACAAATTACTTAATCTTCACCTGATTCATTAATAAAGAAACATTTATCAGATATGCAGATCTCACTTTTGCTCTTGAGAGTACTGTACACCTCGTTCACTTTTCCAACACAGGTCAGGTTTTCGTGTTCATTTTACACCATCACCAAGAGAGCAAGTGAAGTAAAATTCCCATTCTCAATACCTCTTGAATTAAACATCTCTTCAACATTCACCTTAGCATTGCAGTAAATCAGTCTGTCTGTCTGTTGCCATTCTGGTTAGGACTTCCCACAACATGCACGTACAAAGTAGATTTTCAATAACATTGATAAACTCCTCAGCAAGCAATTAGCTCATTAACTGCAATAATTGACTGACAACCTAGTAGAGACTTCATTTGGACCGCCCTGCAGTTTTGATACAGTCTAAAAAAAAGGGACCATTCATACAATATACTGTTCACTAACAATTATTAATCATTAACTTATATACGATACAATACTATACAATAGAACTTTATTTATCTCAGGAGGGAATATGACTGGGAATATGTCAACAGTCGTAAAACACAGCAACATACATGAAACATGAAATTAAAGTGATGTCCAGGATTGGGGATGTGCAAAGATTGACGTGGGGGGGGGGGGGGGGGGGGGGATATCAGTGTCTTAGATTTGGTGTGTCTTGGAACTTTGAATTTTGAACCTCACATAACATCCATTGCATATATCCTCTCCTGGTAGGTAAGAAGATGAAAATATGATTTGATTTTCACAACATCAGACATTCGGATCAATCCCCTGCCAATCCCCTTTTTAATGCCTCACAGTCACCGTAGTTTGATGGGCAATCTCCAAAAATTAAATCAGCCTTGCTGTTGATATTGTGGATACAAGGAACTGCAGATGCTGTTTTACAAACAAGGCACAAGGTGCTGGAGTAACTCAGCCGGTCAGGCGGCACCTCTGGAGAAACCTCCGGAGTCTGAAAAAGGGTCCTGACTCGAAATATCACCCATCCACGTCCTACAGAGATGTTGTCTGACCCATTGAGTTGCTCTGACACGTTGTGTCTTTTTTTGCTTGTTGATATTGTAGGATTCATAAGCTCATACATTCATAAGTTATAGGAGCAGAATGAGGCCATTTGGTCCATCAAGTCTACTCTGCCATTCAATCATGACTAATCTATCTTTCCCTCTCAACCCCATTCTCGTGCCTTCTCCTCGTAATCCCTGACAACCGTACTAATCAAGAATCCGCCAATCCCCGCCTCAAAAATATCCATTGAATTGGCCTCCAGAGCCTTCTGTGACAATGAATTCCACAGATTCACCACCCTCTGATCCCTTCAATCTATCTGTCTTACATTGCCTTTTACAGTAGACATGTACAAATGGTTTCATTCTGAAGGGTGAAGACCTTGGGATGGGCAACTATCTCAAATGTGTTGGATCATACTGTATTAGTTGTTACATCCCCATCTGATAATCAGTTCCATTGCCATCAATAAAATGCCTGGCAATCTGATCATATGAGGAGAACCTGCCATGCAGCACGGTGGCGCAGTGGTAGAGTTACTGCCTTACAATGCCAGACACCCGGCTTCGATCCTGACTACGGGTGCTGTCTGTACGGAGTTTGTACGTTTTCCCCGTGACCTGCGTGAGTTTTCTCCAGGATCTCCGGTTTCTTTCCACACTCCAAAGACGTACAGGTTTGTAGGATAATTTGTTTGGTATAATTGTAAATTTCCCCTAGAGTGTGTCGGATGGAGTTAGTGTGCGGGGATTGCTGGTCGGCGCAGACTCGGTGGGCCGAAGGGCCTGTTTGCGTGCTGCATGCCTAAACTAAAGTATATCCCATTACCAGTGAAGCTCCCATGTACAATACACATACAACAATAAGTCACATATCAACATTTCATGCAAAATGGCGATGGAACTGAAATATTACTGAAGCACGCTGGAAGCTTATTTCACTAACATCAGAAATCTTGATCTTTTATCGACATAGGCTTTGATTGACTGTGGAACAGCATCCTTCTTCCCATCAGAACTGCCCCCTCCATCGACTCCTTTAAGTAGAGACTTAAAACTCATCTTTACTCTCAAGCCTTTCTTGATGTCCTTTGAGTGAGGACTATATGTATGTATTGATGTATGTACTTAATCTATGAACCAATGTTGTATAACGTTAGTACCTCCACCAATGTAAAGCACTTTCGCCAACGAGAGTTGTTTTTTAAATGTGCTGTAGAAATAAAGTGACTTGACTTGACTTGACTAAAACTGAATATTTACCTGAGTGATTTCCACATTGCTTTGAGCGAGTCAAACCTATTATGCCCCATACCCTCTGAGTTTCCACTTTGTGCAAACACTTTCAGGGTTATGTGTTCATGGCAATTTGCCTCAGCGATGAGAACATTTTCCTTCATTGTTTCCACAATTATTGATGAATGGTGCTGGTGTCAACTGACACGACCAACTCTATCCGGATGCCTTCGGTCTTTACTTGTTGCTAATGGCAAATTACCTGTGCTCACCGCTGTCGTAGGTAGTAAGTTTAAACTTAACTTTCCAGATCGGCAAGTGTCGACTTACATTCCCATGCCAAACCTTTTACTGCCGCACAATAACATGTAGCACAATGACTTGCATTCCACTGCGAACCTGCTTAAAATAAACGCAGCAGCTGACTAAATAATATCTCAGTTATCAAACATGTTAATGTTTTTTGGATATTTTTAATACCTTTGAAATTCAAAGAATTTGGACGGCACGGTGGCGCAGCGGTAGAGTTGCTGCCTTGCAGCTCCAGCGACATAGGTTCAATCCTGACTACGGGTGCTGTCTGTACGGAGTTTGTACGTTCTCTGCATAACCTGTGTGGGTTTTCTTCCTCACTCTGGTTTCCAAAGACGTGCAGGTTTGTAGTTAATTGGCTTCAGTAAAACTGTGAACTGTCCCTAGTGTGTGTAGGATAGTGTTTGTGTGCGGGCATCACTGGTGGGTCGAATGACCTGTTTCTGCGCTGTATCTCAAAACTAAACTAATCTAAACTTAAAAACAAGATAAATTCAGCAAAACAATTTTAAAGACAATTCACATTAAAATAAAGTTTGAAACAATCAACAATATTTAATCAAGCAGGCAACTTAAATGTATAAACCTTGTGCAAACACATTTGTGTTACTGTAGTAAAGAAGGCTTATTGTATGCTTGGCATCATAGTTAGGGGCAGTGAGTACAATAGTCTGAAAATCACTTGATAGTCATTCAGAAAATCACTATAACTTGTGAACTTGTGAAACTCATGTGCAACTTTGAGGGACTTTGGTTCAGTCACATTTGGTGTATTGCACGATCATTACAGGAAGGGTGTGGAGGCTTGCCAGACAATACAGAAGAGGTTTTTACAATAGATGCAGGAGTAGGCCATTCGGCCCTTCGAGCCAGCAAATCGTTGCCAGATTAGGGAGCATTAGCTACAGGAAAAAGTTGGACGGACTTGTATTGTTTCCTCAGTAACGCTAGGGGTCGTGAGGAGAGCTGGTAGACTTATATAAAATTATGATCGACATATATAGGGTAGACAGTCAGAACCTTTTTTCCTAGGGCGGAAGTGTCCAACACTAGAGGGCGTATCTAGCAGGTGAGAGGGACAAAGTTTAAAGGAGCAGGTTATTTCACACAGAGACTGGTGGCTGCATAAGGGAGGCACATATACGATAGTGCCATGTAAGAGGCTCATGGAAGTGCAGGGAGAGAGCATTTTTGGTCTTGTTAATGTCTGCAGTACAAAACTATGCGGTGACAACATGCACATTCAAGATCTACAATCGGAAAATGAGGCTTTTCTTCGCTGTTTGCAACCGTGTCGTCTAAATGCACAGTGCTTGCCTGGTCAGTTATTCTGGTTCATAGATCATGCTGTGAACAGGATCGGGCCAATAGGCTCCGAATTACTGTGGGCATCTCCCACCGTCTCGTTGGAAAATCAGTGGAATTCTTGGAAAGGTGACGGGAATACATATTTTAGGCCACGGCTGACATTTTGCCAGGAGACGTATCAAATCTCCCACTGTTGGGCTCCCTAATGCCCCTGTCCCACTTAGGAAACCTGAACGGAAACCTCTGGAGACTTTGTGCCCCACCCAAGGTTTCCGTGCGGTTCCCGGAGGTTTTTGTCAGTCCCCCTACCTACTTCCACTACCTGCAACCTCCGGCAACCACCTGCAACCTCCGGGAACCGCACGGAAACCTTGGTTGGGGTGCAAAGTCTCCAGAGTTTTCCTGTTCAGGGGCTTACCAAATATTATAATTTAAATATAAGTCACATTGAAAGGCGTCGTGATGTCACGTAAATGCCAAAGATGACATGTGATGTAATTGAATGAAAACAATGTACAACTGTTCCATTGTTCGACTCTTCTCACTCTCCATTGACCAGGGCAGTGCCCTGGAGAACCTTACTTCAATGAACACAGTTTGAAGCAGTGGACAAAGGGTTTTCTGTGCACAAGGGAAGGGGAAGGCACAATCCTTTTCTGTGTTCACAGAAGGTGGCGGAGAATTTTCACCACGACATGTCTGACACCATCACCGTCCCCCTGCAACCACGTTGTCTACAGCGGACAACGTAACGAAATGACCGAATCCTCTGCCACCTATTGCCTCTTCAGTCACAGAAAAATCTTCCCCATCAGAATCAGATGGTCCTTACTCCTACCTCTGCCCTTGTCCTGAACTAACCTAAGGAGCAGTGAGCATGTTCCCTTTCGAGCCTGTGTCATTGGCATGTTGACGTATTGTCTAATCACCCCTTTGTTCCTTGAATCTTCTTAAGGTCTTGCAGGTTAGCCAGCACCAACAGCTATCTAGAGAGTTCAGGCAATGTTGGATGAAGTGAGCCACATGCATCCATCTTGATCCAGAACTATTGCAGATGGTCTATTCCACCTTGGCTTCCAATTCCCCAGTTGACCACACAAATGGTACCTGTCAAGCCGCCTCTTGATGATGTTGTGAGTTGTGTTTCTACCACAGGGACCAACAGCCCCGGCACTCTACACTCCTCTGCTGCCCTGGTGCCTCCTGGTGATATTCTGTTACGGCATGTCTATCCGAGGCCGAGACACCACCAAAGGAGAGATTTGTCCTCGGGCGGGCAGTCCAGACAACAGAGAGAGTTGGATTTCCTTGCCAGTAGAAGCAGAGAGGAATTAGTTCTACCCTGCACCCAACCCCCACCCAACCATCTCTTCCCAAAACATCAAGACAATGGTAAAAAAAAATTAAAATAGGTCAACCAATATTTCAAGTATTCTTCAGTGTCATTGTTGATTTTTAAGATCACGATTTAAGGTGGCACGGTGGCTCAGCAGCAGAGTTGCTGCCTTGCGGCGCCAGAGATCCAGGTTGGATCCTGACTACGGGCGCTGTCTGTACGGTGTTTGTACGTTCTCCCTGTGACCTGCATTGGTTTTCTTAGGGTGCTCCAGTTTCCTCCCACACTCCAAAGCCGAACAGGTTTGTAGGTTAATTGGATTTGGTATAAATGTAAACTCTCCCCGCCCGGCGTGTGTGGGGTCATGTTAATGCGCGGGGACCGCTGGTCGGTGTGGACTCGCTGGGCCGACCGGCCTGTTTCCACGCTGTATCGCTGAACTAAACTAAACTAAAATGTTGAGTATAGGAGCAGGGAGGTTCTACTGCAGTTGTACAGGGTCTTGGTGAGACCACACCTGGAGTATTGCGTACAGTTTTGGTCTCCAAATCTGAGGAAGGACATTATTGCCATAGAGGGAGTGCAGAGAAGGTTCACCAGACTGATTCCTGGGATGTCAGGACTGTCTTATGAAGAAAGACTGGATAGACTTGGTTTATACTCTCTAGAATTTAGGAGATTGAGAGGGGATCTTATAGAAACTTACAAAATTCTTAAGGGGTTGGACAGGCTAGATGCAGGAAGATTGCTCCCGATGTTGGGGAAGTCCAGGACAAGGGGTCACAGCTTAAGGATAAGGGGGAAATCCTTTAAAACCGAGATGAGAAGAACTATTTTCACACAGAGTGGTGAATCTCTGGAACTCCCTGCCACAGAGGGTAGTCGAGGCCAGTTCATTGGCTATATTTAAGAGGGAGCTAGATGTGGCCCTTGTGGCTAAGGGGATCAGAGGGTATGGAGAGAAGGCAGGTACGGGATACTGAGTGGATGATCAGCCATGATCATATTGAATGGCGGTGCAGGCTCGAAGGGCCGAATGGCCTACTCCTGCACCTAATTTCTATGTTTCTATGTTTCTAAAATATAGCAAGAAATATTGGTGCTACTCTAATGGATCATAGTCACATGTTGGAGAAATTAAAGATTAACCTTTCGCCTAAAGAATGCAGCAAATAATATTTGCTAATGAACAATATACCTCACTAACTACAAGCTGGTACAACCAACATTAACATTTGTGACTTTGGTTTAATTAAATGAAGGTAGTATTGATTCCCCTCACCCCCCCCCCCCCCCCCCCCCCCCCCCCTCCTAAGGTAATAGGTTTCACATAAGACGATTAATATTATTCACACCCACATGTCTGCTGAATGATCTTCACCCTTGTAACCTTGGCCTTTTCAGAGGCTTACACTGCGCCTGCTTGCAGCTTGTCCCCGGCATGTTATTGACATAAACAGAATTTAATCTGGCTCTAGCAAGCACGAGCCAACCAGCACATTGGGCGATGACTGTGCACCATACAACAAGCTGCACAGCAGTGCCAAGTGGTGGTGGGACTATTTCTGCAGTCTGAATTAAAACAATAAAGTATCCACATGAATCCCTCCGTGTCCCAACTCGTAACTGAATTGGACTTAAATTAAACAAAAGGACACAAAGTGCTGGAGTAACTCGGCAGGTCAGGCAGCATCTCTGGAGAACATGGATAGGTGACGTTTCACAGAGTGCTGGAGTAACTCAGCGGGTCAGGCAGCATCTGTGGAGAACATGGATAGGTGACGTTTCACAGAGTGCTGGAGTAACTCAGCGGGTCAGCCAGCATCTCTGGAGAACATTGATAGGTGACGTTTCACAGAGTGCTGGAGTAACTTAGCGGGTCAGGCAGCATCTGTGGAGCTAAGGAAATAGGCAACGTTTCGGGCCGAAACCCAGAAGGGTTTCGGCCCGAAACGTTGCCTATTTCCAGAAGGATTTCGGCCCGAAACGTTGCCTATTTCCTTCTTTCCATAGATGCTGCTGCACCATAACTCAGCGGGTCAGGCAGCATCTGTGGAGAACATGGATAGGTGACGTTTCACAGAGTGCTGGAGTAACTCAGCGGGTCAGGCAGCATCTGTGGAGAACATGGATAGGTGACGTTTCACAGAGTGCTGGAGTAACTCAGCGGGTCAGGCAGCATCTGTGGAGAACATGGATAGGTGACGTTTCACAGAGTGCTGGAGCAACTCAGCGGGTCAGGCAGCATCTCTAGAGAATATGCATAGGTGACATTTCGTAAGATCATAAGATCACAAGAGATAGGAGTAGAATTAGGCCATTAGAACAATCTGAGCGTTTGTTGACATTGGGCCTGTACTCGCTGGAGCGGGGACCTTATACAGAATAGTGAAAGGCCTGGATAGAGTGGATGAGGAGAGGATGTTTCCACCAGTGGGAACGTCTAGGGCAAGAGGTCACAGCCTCAGAATTAAAGGACGTTCTTTTAGGAAAGAGTTGAGGAGACAATTCTTTATTCAGAGGGTGGTGAATATGTGGAATTCTTTGCCGCAGAAGGCTGTGGAGGCCAAGTCGGTGGATATTTTTAAGGCAGAGATAGATAGATTCTTGATTAGTACGGGTGTCAATGGTTATGGCGAAAAGGCAGGAGAATGGGGTTAAGTGAAAGATAGATCAACCATCAAATGGCAGATTAGACTTGAGGGGCCGAATGGCCTAATTCTGCTCCTATTGCTTATGACTATTCAGCTGAATTGAGGAAGGGATGTGTAACTTCCAGTTCAAGTTTAAAACCCAATGTGAACAAAATATAGAGATTACATGATCCCTGACTCAACGGTTGACATTTCTTACTGTAAACAATTTCTGCGTAACAAAATAGCACTTGAATATTTACCGAAACCATCAGTTTTTGTGGCGTTCCTGTACAGATAACTCCTGCAACTGATGAGTAAGATCCAGCTCAGATTTGGGAACAAAGTGCCTTTGTCTGAAAGCAAATAGTAAATGCATCATAGGGTCAATAAGTCAGAATGCTGCTGGGTCATTTGGATGCATCTCTCTCAGCCTACGCAGTAATGGGGGGATCTATCATAGAGATTATTTCACTGAGTCACAGACTGAAATAATCCATTCAATGAGTCTACAACTGAAAATGGCCCTTTCAGTGAAGATAGATGTATGAATGCTGGAGCAACTCAGTAGGTCAGACAGCATCAAAGATAGACACAAAATGCTGGAGGAACTCAGCGGGACAGGCGGCATCTCTGGAGAGAAGGAATGGGTGACGTTTCGGGTCGAGACCCTTCTTCAGACTGATCAGGCGATCAGGCAGCAATACTGGTGGAAAGGAAAAGGTGGGTTGGAATCCTTCTTCGGACTGAGAGTCGTTTTACCAATCTACCCACCGGAAGGATTCACATATTATGGCAGTAAGGATCCAATCGGCTGAACATTGGTTGATTAAAGCATCCCTTAAATGCTGTTAAAGAAGGAACTGCAGATGCTGGAAAATCGAAGGTAGACAAAAGTGCTGGGGAAACTCAGCGGGTGCAGCAGCATCTATGGAGCGAAGGAAATAGGCAACGTTTCGGGCCAAAACCCTTCTTCAGACTAGTTTCTCCAGCACTTTTGTCTACCTTCCCTTAAATGCTGACTGGGTTCTACTAATCTAAACACTGAAGATCTCGGAGAGAACCCACGCAGGTCACGGGGAGAACGTACAAACCCCGTACAGACAATCACCCGTAGCCAGGATCGAACCCGGGTCTCTGGCGCTGTAAGCGCTGTGAGGCAGCAACTCTACCGCTGTGCCACCGTGCCACTGTGCCACCCAGAAGGGTGTTCGGCTTCTGAATGGCTGCTGTGCCTACTGACATACGCATTGATTTACAATGCAGGAACTATAAAGTAGGTTATCCGCATTGAAGCCAGAGCACATAGTAACAAATATTAATGAATGCTTCAAAATCATGCCTTTGTAGAAATACATAATTCATTGTTACAAAACAGGATACATTTATAAAAATCATGGATTGTATTTATAGATACCAAAGAATGGATGTCCAGGCACTTTTCCAGTCCTTGGCCTATAAGCCAAAATATTAAACCATCTTCCGAAGATGCTGGCTTCATTTGAGTGTGAGTTTAGTTTATTGTCACGTGTGCCGCGGTACTGTGAAAAGCTTTCGAACCAGTCAGCCGAAAGACAATACATGTTCACAACTGAATGGTGAAAAGCCTGGATAGAGTGGATGTGGAGAGGATGTTTACACTAGTGGGAGAGTCTGGGACTAGAGGTCACAGCCTCAGAATTAAAGGATGTTCCTTTGGGTAGAGGATGAGAAGGAATTTGTTTAGTCAGAGGGCGGTGAATCTGTGGAATTATTTGCCGCAGAAGGCCGTGGAGGCCACGTCAATGGATATTTTTAAGGCAGATAGATAAATTCCTGATTAGTCGGGTGTCAGAGGTTATGGGGAGAATGCAGGAGAATGGGGGTTAAGAGGGGAAGATAGATCAGCATTGATTGATTGGTGGAGTGAACTTGACGGGCCGAATGGTCTAATACTGTCCCTATAACTTATGCAGCGAGCCATCCACTGTGTACAGATATTTAAACGAGTGGAGCGATTGCAATACGTGGTTGCAGATCCACTTCTGTGACCAGCACACAGATAGTGGCCTGGGTACAGCGCCATTGGGAATACGCCAAGCAACATTGGATACATGGTTAGAAAATACTTTGAAACTGTTCACAGAAGTTGAGTCACAGGGTGGTGGGATGAGAGGGGGGGGGGGAGGGGAGAGAGACGGAGACAGTGAACACATCACTTATTCTTATCTCTCTCTCTCCCTTTTCCTCTTGACTCCCTCTGTTAAGTTGCGATCTATCGACCATTGCTCCTTCCAGACAAGACTTGCATTTCTGCAAACTGTGAATATCACTAATGTTTAGATTTCAGTTCATGAAGGTTGCAGTAGACCAGACAGTGAGTACATTAACGATGTTTTGACTTACACAAGTTTTTGACTTTTTTCTACCGAACCACTGACATCAGACAGACGAGTTCAGAGTAGCTAGTGGGGGAAGAAAACCCTGTTTAGAAATATTACCTCAGCTTAAAATATAACCTCAGCTGATGAGGGAGAGGGCAGTATTATTGATATGGTTGCCAATTTGGTTTACTTTGTTTCATTAATATATGATGGACTAATTCTGGTGGGAATGTGATTACCATTATGTACCCAAAAGTAATTTTCTTGTATCTCTGTACAAGTGTACTGCTGGCACAAACCAAGTTGCATGTGTTAGGGTCTTGACTGTACCTAAGCTGATCCCGTGGTGATCAGTACAACCATCAAAAGCCTCCTGCACTGTTGAAGTGCCGTGGGAGTATCGCAGCACTAATGAGTTACGCCTCCAACTGACATAATGTGCCAATGCATAGAAACATCGAAACATAGAAAATAGGTGCAGGAGTAGGTCATTCGGCCCTTTGAGGCAGCACTGCCATCGGGCAGCATGGTGGCGCAGCGGAAGAATTGTTGCCTTACAACGCTTGCAGCGCCAGAGACCCGGGTTCGATGCTGACCACAGGAGTTGTCTGTACGGAGTTTGTACGTTCTCCCCATGACCTGCGTGGGTTTTCTCTGAAATCTTCGGTTTCCTCCCACACTCCAAAGATGTACAGGTTTGTAGGTTAATTGGCTTGGTAAATGTAAATAATTTAAAAATGGCCCCTAGTGTGCGGGGATTGCAAGACGGCGTGGACTCGGTGGGCCGAAGGGCCTGTTTCCAGGCTGTATCTCTAAACTAAACTAAAAACTAAATATGATCGTGGCTGATCATCCGAAAACAGTACCCCATTCCTGCTTTCTCCCGATATCCCTTGATTCCGTTAGCCCAAAGAGCTGTATCTAACTCTCTCTTGAATACATCCAGTGAATTGGCCTCCACTGCCTTCTGTGGCAGAGAATTCCACAGGTTCACAACATTCTGGGTGAATGCAACATCTGAGTCGCAGGAATGAATCAAAATATGGAAGAAATGGTTCAGCTCAAGAGAGGTTCCTTGCTCAGTTCATTACGAGCAAGAAAAAAATACTCAAGAACTATTTGTCAAATGTTCGTCCAGAAAATGCTCGCTGGAAACCCTTTAAGGGGGGATTCAATTCAGGGTGATTTAATTTAGAGCTAAATTTGAACTCGCAATTGTTTCGAACAGTCAGTATTAATGGAAAATTGCGATTTTCATGTTCAAAGCTGACACTGTTAACAAAAATAAACGATCAGGCATTGCTTGAGCCAGCTGTGAAGATGGGTATGTTTGCCAGGCATTTCGTTAGACACCAGTGAAATTATAATTTAAAGCCACAGGGCCTTGTTCTATGCTAGTATATATTTGAAAGGCACTTAAATAACCGATTAATAACTATGGCAATGTTGCAATGTCAGAACAAAACACTTTTCCCCTTTTTCCTAATCTATACACGGCAGCAATGTACTGTGGGCTGATCACATTTCACCTACATGGTGCCTTTTTATAATGTGACTTTGTACTTGTGTTCACAGCAAGAACAGTATTAGTTTAATGAGCTAAATAAACCGAGATTAAAACAGGTAAAACTCTTCGCTGCGATTTGCGTCAAAAATAATAACACTGAAAAAAAATAAAATTCATGCTTCAGAAATGAAGATTTACTACACAATCTTGTTTTCATTGGTTTCACCTGACTTGATGCTTATTTAGAATGTACATTTCATGGCTGGATTCAAAACACCAGAACAATTGTACTCACACCATATAGAACATGGAGCAATATGGAAGATAGACACAGAGTTGTAGCGTAACTCAGTGGCTCGGGCAACATCTCAGGAGAAAATAGATGGGTCACGTTTCGGGTCATAAGGAATAGGAGCAGAATTAAGCCATTCGGCCCATCAAGTCTACTCCTCCATTCAATCATGGCTTAATTTTGCCCCTATAACCTATGAACATGATAATTTGCTGTCAGTAAACTTCATAACATCTGTTTGACCTCATGAAGAGTGTTTTTGTTCCCTCCTTCAAAGGGATTCTAGAAACCACGGGAACCTGCGGACTTTAACATCGCGGCCTCTGGTTAGTGACCGGCTTCGGGAACTCCAAGCCGTAGGAGCTTTGACCGTGTCGACGCGGGAGCTTCGATCGCCCCGACGTGGGGGCTTCGACCTCCGGCTGCGGGAGCTTCAATCGCTCCTACTGCGGATGGCTCAACTGCCCCGACTGCGGGAGAACAAAAAAGCGGAAGACATTTGGACTTTAGTGCCTTCCGTCTCAGTGAGGAACGTGGGGAATCCGCTGTGGTGGATGTTTATGTTAACTTTCATGTAGTTGTGCGTCTTGTTGCTTTTTTTTATATGGCTGTATGGTAATTCAAATCTCACTGTACCGTAATTGGTACATGTGACAATAAACTGACCTTGAAACCTTGAAATAAAAAGATGACATCCAATTTGTATGTTAGGAAAAGCACATTTGTACATCCTTTGGGTCATGTTATTGTGTACATTGGTATCAGATAGCATGAGTCAACACCAGCTTGTAAAGATTGCCTTATCACAGTGACTGACACCATTGACCCACAGCAGTTTCGATGGCAGACCTCAATTTGTAACAATACTGAAAGGTTACTTTTCTTACTTGTAGGACATGGTTCTCCTTTACCGAAGGCATCAGTCAACCTCATTACCTCCAAGCTCAGGTGTTTCCAGATGAGAGTTATGAGAGCTTTGTTGGATATTGTTTTAAGATGCTTGCTTCATAGACTTGTCACTAATTCATTCAATACTTATTATCCAAGACTTAAATTATATTATGTAGACAGGGATAAACTTTTGAATTGCAAAAGATTGTCCAACAAGCACCTCATATATAATATATCTTCAATCTGAAGAAGGATCTCAACCCAAAACATCAGCCATTACTTCTCTCTGGAGATACTGGTTGTCCCGGATGCAAAGACTGAGACACAAATAGTTGCCTAATCCGTGGCTGAGTAAATCTTTTCATGGGAATTACCATTTTAAATTCTTCATATTAACAAAAAAGGCAGCTGGCATAATCAATGATAGAATGATAAACAGCAATATGAATTCTGAATCTGAAATCTGAAGGAAGGGTCTCGACCCGAAACGTCACCCATTCCTTCTCTCCGCAGATGCTGGTTGTCCCGCTGAGTTACTCCTGGTTTTTGTGTCTATCTTCAATATGAATTCTACCAATGATTTGACAAACCCTGAGTGCAACAACCTAACACATTCTCAATGAGATTAACATCAGAAACGTTGAAATGTTCATGCCTAACCTTGAGATTTATTAAGTGATTTTATGCAGAGACCCAGTTACAGTGGTGAACATAATTAGATTAACACATAACCATCCAGGTCTACTTTGTTTTCCTTGATAGAAACCTGGTCATAAAATGTTCTAGATTAAGTGGTTCAATTTGGCCTCTAAATATTATTTCACCAGAAATTCCTGTAACTTGGTTCAGTTGGCAGCATTCAATTAATTCCAATTATCGAGTCATAGAATCTTACAGTGTGGAAGCAATCCCTTCGACCCAACTTGCCCACACCCACTAACATGTTCTGTCTAGTCTACAACTGCCTGCACTTGCCCTTATTCATTCAAACTTTGGCCTATCCATGTACCTTTCGAAATGTTTCTTCAACATTGCAATAGTACCTGCTATCTTGAGAAAATATGCAAGGCTTACAGGGTGGCACGGTGGCACAGTGGCTGCATTGCTGCCTTGCAATGCCAGAGTCACAGGTTCAATCCTGACTACAGGTGCTGTCTGTATGGAGTTTGCACGTTTTCCCCGTGACCTGCATGGGTTTTCTGCGAATGCTCCGGTTTCGTCCCACACACCAACGATGTACAGGTTCGTGGTTTAATTGGCTTTGATAAAATTGTAATTTGTCCTCAGTGTGTGGAACAGTGTGGGTATGCGGGGATTGTTGGTCAGTAGGCTGAAGGGCCTGTTTCCACACTGTATCTCTAAACTAAACTAAACGAAAGCTTGAAAAGCAATAGACATGTTCTGAGAGGGTTGTGTGTTTTTTTAAAACAGCAGAAAATCAGTATCTCCAGAGCATTTTTGGTGTTTTATGTCACTAGGATCTGGTGTAGAGGCATGGATTTGGAAACAACTTGTACAGGCAGTTTCCACCGGTGATCACTTGACCCGTCAGCTTACAATGAAGTCACAATGAAGGGGCAAAGAGCTTATATTGAATGACAGATGAAACTTCAGCTGCTCCATTGCATAAACAACCAAGAGTGCCTGCAGCATTTTGTCTGTTAATTTAGACATAATTCATGCTTCAAATATGTTGACTCCAAGTTGTCAGTGGGCAGGCAGCGTGCTTCCTCAGGTGCTTGTGAAGGTGTCAAAGGAGGGGCGTTCTGAAGTGGTTAGTGAGTGAGCAGTCATCAGGAAAGCCGAGAATGTAGATGCCATCTTGTAGTCAATAAAAAAAGGAAGCTCTTACCCTTTATATTCCCTCAGGTTTATTTTCCACAATACATTTTCTGTAATCAGGCTTCCATAGGCTAGGATTCTGTCCGATTCACCTCTACCCTTTGTCTGAAGAAAGGTCTCGACCCAAAACGTCACCCATTCCTTCTATTTGTCGGAAGGAACTAGGGATGCTGGTTTAAACCGAAGATGGACACAAAATGCTGGAGTAGCTCAGCGGGACAGGCAGCATCTCTGGAGAGAAGGAATGTGTGATGTTATGGGTTGAGACCCTTCTTCAGACTAGAGTCAGGGGAAAGGGATACTAGAGATATAGGCGGAGATATAGAACAATGAATGAAAGATATGCAAAAAAGTAATGATGATAAAGGAACCAGGCCATAATTAGCTGTCTGCTAGGTTCTATCCATTCCCATTCCTTCTCTCCAGAGATGCTGCCTGTCCTGCTGAGTTACGCCAGCATTTTGTGTCTACCCTTTGCAGACATTGGACTCTGTCTATGGGACTGTTACACTACGATACTGAGAACTATATCTCCACTCAGCATCTTCCCCATTGCCCGATCCATTGTACTTGAGTTTGGCTTGATCGTATTTACGTATAGTAGGCTATGATTTGATTGTTTGGCATGCAAAACAAAGCATTTCACTCTACCTCGGTACACACGACAGTAATAAACTAAAACTTAAACCCGTGGAGAAATAAAGAAGAACATTTGAGGAAGGACATCCTTGTGATTGAGGCAGTGCAGTGTAGGTTCACAAGATTGATCCCTGGGATGGCGGGACTGTCATATGAGGAAAGATTGAAAAGACTAGGCTTGTATTCACTGGAGTTTAGAAGGATGAGGGGGCATCTTATAGAAACATATTAAATTATAAAAGGACTGGACAAGCTAGATGTAGGAAAAATGTTCCCAATGTTGGGCGCGTCCAGAACCAGGTGCCACAGTCTTAGAATAAAGGGGAGGCCATTTAAGACTGAGGTGAGAAAAAACGTTTTCACCCAGAGAGTTGTGAATTTATGGAATTGCCTGCCACAGAGGGCAGTGGAGGCCAAGTCACTGGATGGATTTAAGAGAGAGTTATATAGAGCTCTAGGGGCTAGTGGAGTCAACGGATATGGGGAGAAGGCAGGCACGGGTTATTGATAGAGGACGATCAGCCATGATGACAATGAATGGCGGTGCTGGCTTGAAGGGCTGAATGGCCTCCTCCTGCACCTATTTTCTATGTTTCTATGTTTCTAAAGGATGGGGACTTGAAGCAACTGGTTGCAATGTGCTCCAATCCAATATTCTTCAGCCGTTGAATGAAGAAGGTTGATACGTTTTAAACAGATGAAAGTCTGGAATGTAGGCATGCTTTATGGTCCCCTTGTGAATTTTCAAATGTCTTATGACTATATTACATTACAAATCTTAGTTCCAATACTAAATTCCTACTGCTTATTAACTATCCAACATGATAGCCAAAAGCATGTTCAGAAAATTCTTGAGCAATTTAACTGAATCTCCCTTTTATTATTGATGCCTTAGCTGGCCACTAACTTCCAATTAGATCTTCCCATTTTGCTCCGGTTATTATTTGACATTTTATGAACCTTCTTTTTTTCTGCCATTTTATGATCGTTTTATTCGTGACCTACGTGAATGCGAATTGTTCCCGAGACATGTGGATGGAATCGGAGCCTCGGGTGAACGTGTGGTGATGGCTTTGTGTGAAGTTACATTAGGAACTTTGAAGTGTGGTGGATAATGTGCTTTGCCAGAATCTTCTGCTGAATTGCAAAACTGACCTGCAGGCTTTTCAATGTTTTGAATATCTCACCTTTCCCCTGGGTGTGCCCGGATTACTGAAGCACCTTTTATGCCTTAATTTGGTTAATAATTGCACAGGAGAAAATGAGTAGGAGTAGAACATTCCGCCCCTCAAGCCTATCACCGCCATTCAATGTAATCATGCTTGTTCTGCAAGAATAATCCCAGGAATGGTTGGGTTAACATATGATGAATGTGTGACGGCACTGGGCCTGTACTCGCTGGAGTTTAGAAGGATGAGGGGGTACCTCATTGAAACTTACCGAATAGTGAAAGGCCTGGATAGAGTAGATGGGGAGAGGATGTTTCTACTAGTGGGAGTCTAGGACCGGAGGTCATTCATACTCTTGGAATAAAAAGATGTCCCTTTAGGAAGGAGATGAGGAGGAATTTCTTTTGTCAGAGGGTGGTGAATCTGTGGAATTCATTTACACAGAAGGCAGTGGAGGCCAAGTCAATGGATAATTTTAAGGCAGAGATAGATAGATTCAAGATTAGTACGGGTGTCAGTGGTTATGGGGAGAAGGCAGGAGAATGGGGTTACGGGGGAGAGATAGATCAACCATGATTGAGTGGCGGAGTACACTCAATGGGCCGAATGGCCTAATTCTGCACTAGTCCTATTTGCCCATATTTGCCCCACATCCCTCGATAGTCCTAGCCTGCCTAACCTCTCCATATCGCCCAAGCCTGCCATTTCTGGCAACATCCTTGTAAATCTTCTCTGCACTCTTAGGATATCATATGTCAATTTTCTATAACTCGAGTCAAAGATAGATAGATAGATAGATAGATAGATAGATAGATAGATAGATAGATAGATAGATAGATAGATAGATAGATAGATAGATAGATAGATAGATAGATAGATAGATAGATAGATAGATAAACAGACAAACAGACAGACAGACAGACAGACAGACAGACAGACAGACAGACAGACAGACAGACAGACAGACAGACAGACAGATAGATAGATAGATAGATAGATAGATAGATAGATAGATAGATAGATAGATAGATAGATAGATAGATAGATAGATAGATAGATAGATAGATAGACAATTGTTATCTATCTACCTAATGTTATCTATCTATCCACCCCCCCGCCCCCCCCCCCCCACTCCGGGTCCCCTTTTATTTCTCGGCATGGTGGCGCAGCGGAAGAGTTGCTGTCTTACAACGCCAGAGACCGGGTGCTGTCTGCACCGAGTTTGTACATTCTCCCTGTGACGGCATGAGTTTTATCTAAGATCTTCGATTCTCTCCCACAGTCCAAAGACCAGGTTTGTGGGTTAATTGGCTTGGTGTAAGTGTAAAGAATTGTTCCTGGTGGGTGTATGATGTTAATGTGCGAGGATCTCTGGTCGGCACGGACCCAGTGGGCCGGAGGACTTGTTTTCACGCTGTATCTCTAAACTAAACTAAACTAAATTAATAGATGAGGAAATTTGCCTAAAAGTCATTACCAGGTTGTGCAAAGACCAAAGAATGTATAGTTGGTGGAAACAGTTATTCTAAATAGAAATGGGAGACACCCATGGCAATTGGTGATTCCGTCCATGGTAAAATGTGATTGATTATTATAAGTCTGTCACACATCATGTGTCGTTTCATCTCGACATTTAACCTTTCATGTTGTCACAGATGTATATTTGTATTCCTAGATAGTACTAAATTGATTTTGAACTTGTAAAGTTTCTTCCATTTTCATGGCAGGCTAATGGTTCATTCAAATTGTCAGATGTGTACGACGAGAATTTAATCTGCAATAATTCTGTCCACTCTCTACCAAGGTCAAGGTCAAGTTCAATGTTATTTGCACAACCACAACACAATGAAAACTTTGCTTACAGCAGCATCACGGGTGCATGGACTCAGACAACACACAAAATATAAATAGCGTTGAAATTCTGCAGGATAGTGAAGAGAAAAACACTGAAAAAAACCTCCATTAGTTTTAGGGCGGGCACTGTGGCGCAACAGTAGAGTTTTTTTTGTTTTTTTTTAATTTATTTATTAGAAGTAAGTACAATACATTGGTACAAAAATTATGTTAACATATTACATTCTCGGTAGAGTTGCTGCCTTACAGCGCTTGCAGCGCCGGAGACCCGGGTTCGATCCTGACTACGGGTGCTATCTGTACAGAGTTTGTACCTTCTCCCCGTGACTGAGTGGGTTTTCTCCGAAATGTTTGGTTTCCTCCCAAACTCCAAAGACTTACAGGTTTGTAGGTTAATTGGCGTGGTGGCACGTGTAAATTGTCCCTAGTGTGTGTATGTTAGTGTTAGCGTGCGGGAATCGCTGGTCGATGCGGACTCGGTGGGCCGAGGGACCTGTTTCCACGCTGTATTTCTAAACTAAACTAAACTAAACTAAGCTAAACTAGTGCAAAACACAATTCAAAAACAAGTCCATTGTCCTGCAAGTGGTAAGGATTCATTGTTACATTGTTTTAGTAGGGTTAGGATTGTACTGATCAGGTCAAAAACTCGATGGCTGTCGTAAAGTAGCTGTTCCTGAACCTGGTGGTGTGGGACTTTGGACTTCTTTATTTTACAACTGATTGGTGGGTCGATACTTTATTGTCACATGTACTCCTGCACAATGAAATTCTTAGATTAGCGTACAATACTTGTATGCAAAGAGTTAACACGTATAACAAAGTTACAAAAGTATGCAATGTAGTCCCAATGGCCCCCCACCTTCTTGCCCCCACCCCCACCCCCCTCCCTAGTCCCATTTTTTAATGGGTAGCCCTGCAACATCAGGTCCCTCTTTGATCTCGGCGCCCCCCCCCCCAGAATTGCCAGAATATAATTGTGCGAATACAAATGAGCAATTGTTGGCACTGGGCCTGTACTCGCTGGAGCTTAGATGGATGAGGGGGGGCCTTATTGAAATATAACAAATAGTGAAAGGAGTGGATATGGAGAGGATGTTTCCATGAGTGGACGTGTCTAGGAGTAAAGGGCACAGCTTCAGAATTAAAGGACGTTCCTTTAGGAAAGAGATGAGGAGGAATTTCTTCGATCAGAGGGTGGTGAATCTGTGGAATTCTTTGCCACAGAAGGCTGTGAAGGCCAAGTCAATCGATATTTTAAAAACAGATTCTTGATCAGTACGGGTGTCAGGCATTATGGGGAGAAGGCAGGAGAATGTGGTTAGGAAGGAGAGATAGATCAGCCATGGTTGAATGGCGGAGTAGACTTAATGGGCCGAATGACCTAATTCTGCTCCTATTACTCATGACCTTATGACAACTAGTCAGGATATAATGTACAATAGCATCTGCAGAAGTTTGTTTGTCTATGGTCCAATTAGTCAGCAGAAACAAGATTCAATTTTTTGTAAATCTACTATTTTTATTGACTACACAGCAGAAAAACCATGATCTAGCGATATTAATGATATGAATTAAGTCATTGTGCACAAATATTGGAAAATATTTTGGGCAGCTTCAAATTTCTGAATCAATCAATGACTGAGTAAGTAATGTCAGCTGCATTAACCAATTGTAATGTACAAAGGAGGCCTGAATATAGTTATTATCTGAAAACAATAGTTATCCAGTTGTTGAGCTAATCACTTCCTTGATTGACAATAACTTTCAGCTTCATTTTCATCCAAAGATTTAAACTAAATGGAATAAACGTATAGTTTAGTTTAGTTTAGAGATACAGTGGAAACAGGCCCTTCAGCCCACCAATCTTTGCCAACCAGTGATCTCCCCCCTCCCCCCCCACCCCTCCTACCCCGGACGCTTAACACTATCCTACACACACTTTTCCTCAGAAGGCTCAAATCCTTCAATGTGTGTAATGATATGCTGCACATGTTTTACAACACTGTGGTTGCAAGTGTTATTTTCTACGCTGTTGTCTGCTGGGGCAACAGCATTAGTGCATAAAAACAACAAGAAGCTGGTCAAACTGGTTAAACGAGCTAGCTCAGTGCTGGAGGGGAGAGTAGACTCTGGGATGGATGTGCTTGAGAGGCGTATGAGGCACAAGGTGCAGGTCATCCTGAAAAACCCCGGGCATCCCCTCCATGTAATTCTGGAGAGTCAAAAGAGCACTCGGAACAACAACCGACTCCTCTCCCTGCCCTGTAGAACGGAGCGGTTCAGGAGATCCTTCACCCCTGCAGCCATTAGATTTTATCATTCGGACCGCTAGGCTGTAGGGGGGTGCATTTTGCAATTTTTAATTTTTAATTGTTAATTATTGGTCTTTTTAAGTATTTATTGCTCTCAGGTAGTGTCCACGTTGTATTCTATGTATTTTCTGTCTGCGTTCGTTTTGAATCTGTGGGTTTGTTGGTTGGGGGCTTCTGGACATCTGAATTTCCCTGAGGGGATCAATAAAGTATTTATTATTATTATTATTATTATTATTATTATTATTATTATTACTAGGGATAATTTTACCAAAGCCAAAAAACCTACCAACCTGTACGTCTTTGGAGTGTGGGAGGACCCGGAGAAAACCCATGCGGTCACAGGGAGAACGTGCAAACTCCGTACAGACAGCACCCGGCACCCCTGGCCGGGATCGAAGCCAGCGCACTGGTACTGTAAGGCAGCAGCTCTACCGCTCCACCATTGTGCCGCTGTTCACTGTTGCCGGGCAACATCAGAGACCCCGGGTTCGATCCTGATCTTGGGTGCTGTCTGTGTGGAGTTTTCCACACGTTCTCTGTAACCACGAGTTTCCCCAGTTTCCACCCACATCCCATAGACGTGCGGGTTTGCGGGGTAATTGGCCCTGAAAATTGTCCCTAGGGTGTAGGGAGTGGATGCGAAAATTTGGACAACATAAATCTAGTGTGAACGGGGTGATCGATGGTCGGCATGGCCTCGGTGGGCCAAAGGGCCTGTTTCCATGCTGCAAACAAAATTAGAAGGTTGGAGCTTTTTAATACAGCCAGAGCTAATCATCGCATTGTTGGAATCACAAAAAATGTAAATGTAAACGTCAACATCCTACTCTGGCAATAAAGTTCCCAAAACCAAGCTTGTTTGTGTCCATGTGTTTGCATGTTTGATTTTGGTGCCTGGATTAATATTCCCTGTAGTCACACATACAAATATCACTCAGTCACCTTATTGTACTCGGCCTCGAACATATAAAATGAGTCTCCCGCTCTCCGCTGAGTTGACAACAGCTGTGTCCTCTGGACTGGAGGGCCGCAGCTTCGGCAGCTTCGACCACCCCGGGCCGCGGAGCTGAACCGGCCCGTTCGCGGAGCTTGGATTCAGCCGCGGGACTGACATTACTTACCATCGCCCGGCGGGGTCACAACATCCGAAGCCTGGATCGCCTCGGCGCAGAGGGAGAATAAGAAAGGAAGAGACATAGACTTAAGACTTTTGCCTTCCATCACAGTGAGGAGTATTCACCTCACTGTGGTGGATGTTAATTTGTGTTTTTTGTGTGTGTTTTTGCCATCTTTTACTATATGTAGGACTGCAAGGCAACAAAATTTCGTTCAGATCGCAAGGTCTGAATGACAATAAAGGCTACTTTACTTTACTTTACTTTACTTTCAGGATCTTCATCTGCTATTATATCGGTAATTCGTTCAATCAGGGGGGATCAGTGTAACATCCAGACATGCTGTAATGTTATATTATTTTCAGGATTAGCGGAAAAGTATGTTTTCACAGTAAACCTGTGTCAGTTTATTTAAAGGATTTGAGTCGCAGACTTTCAAAAAAAAAAAATTTTCAACCCTGGTTCAAATTCAAAGCACTTGGGCCAGCATTCACTCTATGGGCCACAGACCCAGCAAACAAAATACGGTCTCAGCTCCTTACTAAAACACATACTAGCAACATTTAGCTCACCAGTCATTTTATTTACGAACTGTTGATGTGATTGTGTGGTGGAGATTAAACTTAGTATTCATTGTTAATAAGATTTCCCTTGCAGCTCGTGACCTGATGATTGTGATCGCAGTCTGAAGAATGGTCTTGACCCCAAACGTCATCTATTCCTTCGCTCCATAGATGCTGCCTCACCTGCTGAGTTTCTCCAGCATTTTTGTCTACCTTGCATTCAGAACAATGTCATTTTTCCTTCAATATATAGGAATTTTTCTTATTTACCTGAAGCCTAATTAACACTGTCTAGAGTACAACCTTGACTTGATTAAACCAATGATTCAATGGTGCTTTGTGTGTCACATTGACAACCGCACAGTGAAATTCTTTTTGCATACTTACACAGAAACATAGAAACATAGAAACATAGAAAATAGGTGCAGGAGTAGGCCATTCGGCCCTTCGAGCCTGCACTGCCATTCAATATGATCATGGCTGATCATCCAACTCAGTATCCTGTACCTCCCCTCTCTCCATACCCCCTGATCCCTTTAGCCACAAGGGCCACATCTAACTCCCTCTTAAAGATAGCCAATGAACTGGCCTCAACTACCTTCTGTGGCAGAGAATTCCAGAGATTCACCACTCTCTGTGTGAAAAATGTTTTTCTCATCTCGGTCCTAAAAGATTTCCCCCTTATCCTTAAACTGTGACCCCTTGTTCGGGACTTCCCCAACATCGGGAACAATTTTCCTGCATCTAGCTTGTCCAACCCCTTAAGAATTTTCTAAGTTTCTATAAGATCCCCCCTCAATCTTCTAAATTCTAGCGAGTACAAGCCGAGTCTATATGTGTGCGTGTGTGTATATATATATATATATATACTGTGTGCGTGTGTGTGTGTGTGTGTGTGTCTATAGGTGTGTGTATTTGTACTGTGCATACACACACTAAGCTTTTTTTCTCGTCTAATATATTGTTTACAGTGTACCATGTTTACATATTCTGTTACATATGCTGCTGCAAGTATCCGGGACATATGACAATAAAACCCCTCTTGGCTCGCTTGATATGCAGGTGCCACCATGTTTTAGCCCCATTTCCACAGCCCAAAGTCAAAGTCACCCGACTAGTATACAGGGCCACAGTCCCAGTTGGAGCCTATGTCAGGGGAGCAGGAAAGTAGGGTAAGGTCCATTAATCACCAACACACTAAGCTAGTCACCATAAACTAAATGAGTTTCTTTTTGTTGAAACAGAACTATTAAGACTGGAGATGTGTTCGTACGAGCCCAAGACCTCAGATTCGCACCAGATTGGAATCTTGTGGGAATTAATTACCAGAAAAGGTGGAACTTGTGGGAGATGTAGTTTGTTAACATTTCCTGCTAAATGAATCAATGAAGCAACATTGGTCCTTGTGATTCCCCCTGTAGCAGAGAAACTATACATCTTCATTATCAAATATTAGCAGAAGGGCGACAAGCAACTGCCCCAGAACTCTGCAGAATCCTAAGCCCATTTTAAAGTAATTTTCAATCAATTAACTTTGAAGCACAGCAATAATATGAGTTATATTAAAGATTTCTTGCTTCATATAACTTTCAGCTCAAATTCTTACAGCCCATTTGCAGGTCACGCTGAAATATCTAGGGTTGGAACTTTTCTCTTAAGCATGTCTCTGTCTTGCTGCTATCTGCCTCAGGTCATTGACTAAGTAGAACTTACCCCTGATGCTTGTCCTTCACACAACCTGTTTTAATTAAAATATTCTCAGCTTTCAGTGCAGGCCCCAATGCGCTAAAGATCCAGTTTTATTTTACTGTAGAGGCCGATATTTAAAGCATTTTCGGAAGCAGCATTTCACTGCACCGAATGAACAGAATGTGAATATGAATCTTACAGAATGTGCTGCAGGTAATTTCACTGTTTTCAAGCACTTTTGGACATTGTAAACTTTTGTTTATAATGGAAACTCTTTCAAAATCTATCATTTTGCAGTAAAACTTATTGTTTACATATTGCACTACTACTGTTTGTTTGTTTTATGCGTGTAGTTATGTATGCGGATGTGTGCGTATACATATATGATCTATGTATATGTGTATTGGTGAGTAAACATAGAAACATAGAAAATAGGTGCAGGAGTAGGCCATTCGGCCCTTCGAGCCTGCACCGCCATTCAATATGATCATGGCTGATCATCCAACTCAGTATCCTGTACCTGCCTTCTCTCCATACCCCCTGATCCCTTTAGCCACAAGGGCCACATCTAACTCCCTCTTAAATATAGCCAATGAACTGTGGCCTCAACTACCTTCCGTGCCAGTGAATTCCAGAGATTCACCACTCTCTGTGTGAAAAATGTTTTTCTCATCTCGGTCCTAAAAGATTTCCCCCTTATCCTTAAACTGTGACCCCTTGTTCTGGACTTCCCCAACATCGGGAACAATCTTCCTGCATCTAGCCTGTCCAGCCCCTTAAGAATTTTGTAAGTTTCTATAAGATCCCTCCTCAATCTTCTAAATTCTAGCGAGTACAAGCCTATCCAGTCTATCCAGTCTTTCTTCATATGAAAGTCCTGACATCCCAGGAATCAGTCTGGTGAACCTTCTCTGTACTCTATCTATGGCAAGAATGTGTAAGTTTGTGTATGTTTATGTAACACAAAACCTTTTTCTCTCTCTCGTTTATTATATATTGTTTACAGAGTAATATGTCTACAAATTCTGTTGTGCTGCAGTAAGTTAGAATTTCATTGTTCTATCTGGGACACATGACAACAAAACACTCTTGACTCTCGAACATTTATTTTCTCTCACTGACGGAGCCTGCAATGCTTTGGCTAAGTCTGGAGAGTCACGTGGATGGTAATGAGCATTCTTGACCATTTTAAAATGCAGTTGGTGTAGGATAGACAATATGCCACTGCTGCCTTAACCCTTTAACCTACGGAGTCCCGCCTTGCAAAAGAATGACCTTGCAGTCCATAAAGATTTTTACTATCATGCTGCCACAGTCTCTCCCAATCTGCTATCGCAACTGATGCAGCTTCCATGTGTATAAAAAAACCCAATCTATTAGTGTTACAGTTTCCGATTTGTCAGTGGCAAAATTCTACAGATACCTTTTGCCATTACATCTCACAAATGGCGTCAATTATGCAGGCTGCCGTTTTAATGCAGGTCTATACCAGTAAACACAAAAAAAACGATAGCTTAGACATCAATGGAGATGCATGTAATATGGCTGGAACCACTCTGAAGAAAATACTGTCAGTGTGTCAGTAAGTGCTCCTGGGAGTTCAGGAATGGAAGTCGGGTATTCTCCCATGTATTTGTCAGCTCTTGTTTATAGTTTTGCCGTTATTAATTATACTGTAAAGAGGACCATAAATTTCTAATTATCAAATGAGATGTGTATCGTCACGTTGAGTGATGTATGTAAACATTAGATCAGCCTAGTCTGCATCAAAGGCAATCGTATAGACCATCTCTCCATGAGAGGCAAATCACCAAATAGCTCTTCCTTAAGTATGAAAGATGTGTAATTATAGCAAGGCCAGTCTTTGGCTTGGCGACAGGGTGAATATTACACTAGCTATAACGCTAGCCCTTTGAAAGTATTTGTTTGCAAGACTTTTTCAAAATTCCTAATCAGGTTTTAGTTTTAGTTTTTGAGATACAGCGCGGAACAGGCCCGTCGACCCACTGAGTCCGCACCGACCCGCTATCCCCGCACACTAGCACTATCCTATCCGACATTTTTATACCAAGCCAATTAACCTACAAACCCGCACGTGTTTGGAATGTGGGGCGAAACCGAGAAAACCCACGCAGGTCACGGGGAGAACATCCAAACTCAGTAGTCAGGATCGAACCAGGATCTTTGGCGCTGTAAGGCAGCAACTCTACCACTGCGCCACCATGCCGCCCTGGTCTAGTTTTCCATTTTGTATGATATGTCTACTGGAACTAGGATTGGCAATCTCCTACCTTTTATATATTTCATTTTTATTATCATTACACATGCCCAATTGAACATTAACCGAAGCCATGCTAAAGACCTATTCGCTGTGCTCATCCAGATGGAAGAAATTTTCTGTGCTCATCCAGATGGATGGTTTAACCCTTTACTCAACTAATATGAATCACTTTTTAAATTAAATAATAATAATAATAATAATAATGGATGGGATTTATATAGCGCCTTTCTAATACTCAAGGCGCTTTACATCGCATTATTCATTCACTCTTCAGTCACACTCGGTGGTGGTAAGCTACTTCTGTAGCCACAGCTGCCCTGGGGCAGACTGACGGAAGCGTGGCTGCCAATCTGCGCCTACGGCCCCTCCGACCACCACCAATCACTCACACACATTCACACACATTCACACACAGGCAAAGGTGGGTGAAGTGTCTTGCCCAAGGACACAACGACAGTATGCACTCCAAGCGGGATTCGAACCGGCTACCTTCCAGTTGCCAGCCGAACACTTAGCCCATTGTGCCATCTGTTGTCCCAAATGACCATCTTCTACAAGTAATGCCACCAACAAATTTGGCGATCTTCATAAGTGATAGGAGCAGAATTAGGCCATTCGGCCCATCAAGTCTACTCCACCATTCAATCATGGCTGATCTATCTCTCCCTCCTAACCCTATTCTCCTGCCTTCTCCCCATAACCCCCTGACACCCGTACTAATCAACCTTGTGAGATTTATTGGAAAGACTTCTCTTCAGTCTGAAGAAGGGTCTCACCCCGAAACGTCACCTATTCTTTTTCCCCAGAGATGCTGTCTGACCTGCTGATTTACTCCAGCTTTTTGTGTCTATCTTCTTTTCACAGTGTTATCCTTGGAACAATCTACCACATGTCAAGTTATGACATGTAGCAACTAGTCTAGTTATCAGACACATAAAAGATCCATTGGTTGCAATCACCAGAGGGATACGCTTAAAATGAACATGTTAAATATCCAGTAGAACAGCAGCAGATTCGTTTGAAAATGTGTGGTTTTATAAACTAAAAATAAACTCTTTAAAATCTTCAGAATAAGACATTCGTGCTGTATAGGTCAGAAGTCACTAACATGTTGATGCAAAAGTTATCCTATTAATTGAACAATTAAGAAATAAAATTTGTAAAAATGGAAATGGGGAATGGGTTGACTGAAAATATTATCATTAAAATTTAAAAAAGAAATATTATTATTGTCAAAATCTCAACTCATAATTGTCTTGACAGAGATTTTAAGTAAGTGGGAAACGTCGGGTGAAAAGACTGGTGTTTTAAATGACCCAAGGGTGGTGAATCTGTGGAATTCTTTGCCACACAAGGCTGTGGAGGCCAAGTCAATTGATATTTTTTTAAGGCAGAGATAGACAGATTCTTGATTAGTACAGGTGTCAGGGGTTATGGGGAGAAGTCAGGAGAATGGGGTTTGAAGGGAGAGATAGATCAGCCATGATTGAATGGCGGAGTAGGCTTGGTGGGCCGAATGGCCTAATTCTGCTCCTATCACTTATGACCTTATGATTAGTTTAGTTGCCAATCTCATGGCAATTTTTTATCAGTGTAGTCACTTTAAATAGCAGAGATAAATACTGCATCTGGGTAAGCAGAAAATAAAAGTTATAAATACTGATAATAAAATGAGATTATACAACAAACACTTTGTTGTATCAAGTTAGGTCAAAGATTGTATCGTATTGCAATGGGATGTGATGTATGTACATATTAACTGATAATGTTCCAAAGGGAAAAAGAAACACAGCCTTATTCACAGCTGTCATAGATTTGATATATTCAGGCTCATTGTCACAGCAATAATGTGACGTTTGAACTTTTTGTATGGAGGTGGAATGACAAGACACAAAACCTGATTGCTTTTATTTTTTTATAGTTGTTGCACTCCTAGCACCTGCCAAGACAGGAGACAAAAAAAAATGTAGTAGAGATAAAGTAGATATTAATTATTTAACGTGTAGAAAGGAACTGCAAATGCTGGTTTAAACCGAAGATAGACACAAAATGCTGGAGTGACTCAGCGGGACAGGCAGCCTCTCTGGAGAGAAGGAATGTGTGACGTTTTGGGTCGAGACTCTTCTTCAGAATACTTCAGACCCGAAGCGTCACCCATTCCTTCTCTCCAGAGATGCTGCCTGTCCTGCTGAGTTACTCTGGCATTTTGTGTCTATCTTAATTATCTAACATTACTCTTAGAAAGGTAAATATACTGAAACATAATGATTTGTGTCAGAAGCAAAATAATACTGCAAGCCTACGCAGACAATGGCAGCATTTATGTTTGCGACCCTGGCTATTATTTGGCTTGACCATTCTGAAAATAAGAAATAAATACACATATAAACAGTTGTAGAATCTAATGGAAGGAGTTGTCTGGTAATTGGTACACTGGCTAATGTCACCATATTTTAAGGAATAACTGCATAACTCTATCATACAGTCATCAGTGTTCCAAAAGGTCATTGTTCATTCACTGTAGCACAAAATTATCTCATGTCTGATTTGTGCTTGAGGCTCAACGTGATAACAATCAGCAGATGATTGGATACACACATTCTTAACATGGATGACCCATGACATTAGGGATGCAGAGGAGCCTGTCATTAGATGCTCCTCTGTCACCCCTTATCTCGCCAGATGACTTTGAGATTTTTATTCTCTTCACAATTAGGGTCGCAAGCCAGCGCAGTAACAACAGTGTTGTTGTCGCAGGTTCAGAAATGCTAACACTCTCATTTTCATTCCGGCTCTATCTTGGAAAATAAAACACCATCACTTTTACATTGTGACTCCGAGATAAATCACCCGTAATCTTTACGATCATGAATTTCAGTGGCATTATATTGATTATTTTTCCTGTTTAGTTACAAGGGGTTTTAACATATTTAATTTGACTTTCTGGGTCAATCTAAAGCTCCTAAACTATAAACTACACAGACTTATTTGCTGTGGTCTGAAGAAGGGTTTCGGCCCGAAACGTCGCCTATTTCCTTCGCTCCATAGATGCTGCTGCACCCGCTGAGTTTCCCCAGCAATTTTGTGTACCTTCAGACTTATTTACTGTTTGAATCACATGTCGCAATGCACACTTTATACAATTCTGTGAGTCACCACTGAGGTTTATATTTACTTCTGAAATTAGCATTGATTTTTCTATTGTTAATTCAATCACATGCAATTAAGAGCAATGCCCAGAACGAAAGTCTGTCAATTAAACAGTTACTTTGGTGTCATAGTCAATATTTGTTAGAAAATGCTAGATTGAGAAATGCAGATCACAAATAAAAAATATAACAGCGCCTGATTTAAACAGTGGTTTTCGCAACCTTAGAATGTGTAGTCCAGCCAAGTTAGGTAGTAAGACAGGCTACAATGCAAAACATATGCTTTATAAAAATGTAGCAGGAAAGTATAAAATAAATGTGGACCTAGTTAAGACAGACATGTGAAGAAACTTCAATATATGCTTGCGACAGTCAATGATCAGTCCTAGCATTTCCATGCCTGGGGTCACCACCAAATATGCAGAGATTGTCATTGTTTCCACAACAGCTTGTAATTAAAATAAGAGACGTTACAAAGCTGTAATACATCCCAACTCACAGGAGCAGAGTTAGGCAAGGCATAAAAAGGACAGGTGGCAAAAGCTTAAGGCAGAATTTGAGGAGCATTTTAACGGAGAAGGGGCGGCACGGTGGTGCAGTGGTAGAGTTGCTGCCTTACAGCGCCAGAGACCCGGGATCGATCCTGCCTATGGGTGCTGTCTGTACGGGGTTTGTTCGTTATCCCCGTGACCCGCGTGGGTTTTCTCCGGGATCTCCAGTTTCCTCCCACACTCCAAAGACGTACAGATTTGCAAGTTAATTGGCTTGGTCTAATTGTAAATTGTCCCTGGTGTGTGTGGGATAGTGTAAGCGTCCGGGGGTGGGTGCAGACTCAGTGGTCCAAAGGCACTGTTTCCGCACTGTATCTCTAAACTAAACTAAACTAAAGAAAACAAGGTGGTGTTTAAGAGGCTTTTCAATAATCACGTGAATATATGCAGGGAATGGAGGGATATGGATCATTTGCCGGCAGATCTTGGCATCATGTTTGGCACAGACACGGTGGTCCGATTGGCCTGTTCCTGTGCTTTATAAAAGTGTGTAAACCACAGGAGTGTATAAAATCATGAGGCCAATAGATCGGGTGAATGCACAAAGTAGGGGAATCAGGAAACATAGACTTAAGGTGAAAGGTGAAAGATTTAATGTGAACCTGAGGGGCAACTTTTTCACACAAAGGGCGGTGGATATATGAAACAAGCTGCCAGAGGAGGTAGTTGAGGCAGGTATTATAACAACATTTAAAAGACACTTGAACAGGTGCATAGATAGGAAAGGCTTTGAGGCATATGAGGCAAATGCGGGCAAATGGGACTAGCTTAGATGTGGCACCTTGATCGGCATGGATGTGTTGGGCCGAGGGGCCTGTTTCCGTGTTAGACGCCTCTGGGCTCTAAGGCTGTCATTATTGCGACAGTTCGTGACCGCAATGGATCCATGTTGATCACCATAACCTGAGCGATAGTATTGAGGTTGTGCCAGGCAGACGGAAATCCCTCTCTGGAAAACAGTGATCATGTCATCTCACAATTATCATCATCTTTACTGAGATTTACTGAGATTGTCTAGAGGCAGGGAATATGTTTCCGATGTTGGGCGAGTCCGGAACCAGGGGCCGCAGTTTAAAAATAAGGGGTAAGCCATTTAGGACGGAGATGAGGAAAAACGTTTTCACCCAGAGAGTTGTGAATCTGTGGAATTCTCTGCTTCAGAAGGCAGCGGAGGCCGGTTCTCTGGATGCTTTCAAGAGAGAGTTAGATAGAGCTCTTAAAGATAGCAGAGTCAGGGGATATGGTGAGAAGGCAGGAACGGGATACTGATTGTGGATGATCAGCCATGATCACATTAAATGGCGGTGCTGGCTCGAGGGGCTGAATGGCCTACTCCTGCACCTATTGTCTATTGTCTATTGTCTATTGTCTATCGCTCTTCGACTGCCCAGTTGCGCAAACACAAAGAGTGGTCAAACAAATGACTAAAATCTATAATTGGTAAACTTTACATACATAGTATGTCCAACGTTGAACAGAACCTCCTTTCAGAAAGAACACACTGAGGAATTCTTCAAATTATTTGCTCTTAAATTACATTTTATGAATCTGACAGCTATTTCAGAAGAAATCTACTGTACAGGTGTCTTGTATGGGCCTATGAGTAAATTGTCCACAGAAAAAATTGTATACACTTTAGTTAAATGTACTTCCTAATATGCACTTCAAATGCTTTTAAGACCAATAATTCAAGAATATTTTAGAATTAACCTAATGTTTTACTGATGTGACGGTACTAGTTTAATGCATTGGGTTTTTTTGGGAGAAAAAAGTGCATTAAAATCACATCTCTCTCTTCATTTCCATTAGGAGAATATGAAAAAGCCTTAAACGAAACACACATAACTCGTCTCTAATGCAGCTTAAAGTAGATATTTAAGAGCTCTCACTCAGAAGGCAATTGTAACATTTGAAAAGCTACTCCAGTTTTTGGCAGCTGTATTTTGTCGGAGTCCATGGAAGTCATTGTGAAGCAGTAAAATTGATCTTTGGAGCCACAGCTACCCAGAACATGTTTAATGGTCTCTTAGTCTGTTAACAAGGGGTTTTCTGGAAGTTTTTAATTTCCAAATGCAGTCTTGAGTAGGTCACTAATGTGATCCACAATATCTACTGGCGAGATAACATCATAAATCAAAGTGGTCTAAATGTGCTAGACGCTGGGGTTTTTTTTCCACAAATGATTTTGAGAAGTGTCTGCATTAAAATTAATTAATGTTACATATGGCCTTGTGCTTCAGCGCAAACAAAAAGTTGATTTTTTTTTTCCAGCTTGTCCAATGTGAGGGAGAAAAACAGAGGGGGGGGATACATTGATGGGAAGCAAAGGCGGTGAAGAAGGATGGTGAGGTATTGATATCGTCGAGGTGAGAGAGGTGAGAAGGAGGAAAGCAAAGTACATGTTGACATGCGGTGAAATATGACTCATTATCAAATTCACGTTTAGACCCGTATTGGTGTAGGGACTCCATCCGTCACTGCATCACCCTGCTCCTAATGAGCCCTCATTGAATATTCATTCTACTGGAGCATGGCTACACACACCCTAGGCTAATTCCTGGTAAATATCTCCACCTCAATCCTCGACTCTGCCCGACTGACTTTTTGTTATGTCACAGCAATTACAGTGCAAAAGTGCTGCGAAAGATTGATTACTTTGGTCTGTGGTTCAATAGTAAATTAGAATACACTGCCCCTGGGGAAACAGAGACCTATTTGTGATTAAGAAAAGCTCTATAATAGACTAATAGATAAAGTTCTTTCACTACTTTCAGGCAATTAGCTTGATGAAATGGCCTTTTTGTGCTTCCTGGATATGTAAACTGATACTGTAATGAAGTGCAAGATGTTTATTCCGCCTTTTCACCTTACAATACAAGAAAACGCTTCATTAATGCTCGCTTGATTTTCAAATTAGATAAGGAGAGATGCAGTTTTACGACCCACATTAGTTCTTTTAAGAGGATGGTATCTTTGTGGAATCTCTAAGATCTGACGCGGAATGGTATGGCGTTGCTGACAAGCTTAAAACATTTTGATAGAAACATTTTAAGAGGCTGATAATGTGGTGTCGTAGTTGATGGAGCCATTGCCTTACAGCGCCGGAGACACGGGTTCAACCCTAGACTCGGATGCTGTCTGTGCGGAGCTTGCACGTTCTCCCTGTGACTGCGTGGGCTTCCTCCGGGACGTCCGGCTTCCACCCACATCCTAAAATACATACGGGTTGGTGCACAAAAATGCTGGAGAAACTCAGCGGGTGCAGCAGCATCTATGGAGCGAAGGAAATAGGCAACGTTTCGGCCCGAAACCCTACTTCAGACTGATGGGGGGTTTGTTGGTCTGTAAATTGCCTCCAATGTGTCGGGAGTGACTGCGAATGTAGGATAACATCGAACTAGTATGAACGATATTAGACACAAAAAGCTGGAGTAACTCAGACAGCATCTCGAGAGAGAAAGAATAGGTGACGTTTCGGGTTGAGATGGTTGGTGTGGACATGGTGGGGTGAAGGGTCTGTTTCCAATCTGCATCTTTCAATCAATCAGGCAACCAATGTCACTGTAAAATGTTGACCTGGCCAAATTCCTCGAGTTCACAGCATTGTAGTTGCTTGAGATAACCTCCTACCATCGAGGGGATCCACCACAGTCGCTGCCTGAAAAAGGCTGGCAGCATCATCAAGGATCCACACCATCCTGGCCACACACTCATCTCTCCGCTGCCTTCAGGTAGAAGGTACAGGAGCCTGAAATCTGCAACATCCAGGTTCAGGAACAGCTACTTCCCCACAGCCATCAGACTACTAAACCCAACTCAAACAAAAATCTGAACTTTAATAGCCCATTGCACTTTATATGCTTCTTTATGTGTGTATATATGTATATATATTCAATGGTATATGTACACACTGATCTGTTCTGTATTTTTGATTAATACGGGTGCCAGGGGTTATGGGGAGAAGGCTGGAGAATGGAGTTAGGAAGAAGAGGTAGATCAGCCATCATTGAATGACGGAGTAGACTTGATGGGCTGAATGGCCTAATACTGCTCTTATCACTGATGAACTTATGAAAGTGTGTACAAAGAGGAAACAGAAGGTAAAACTAGCTCTGGTGTGTAAACATTAGTTTAGATTGATAGTGACTTTAGTCTCAAGAATCTGAGCAACTTTCTTTGCTATCTTGTTTTTTTCCACAGCCTCACCAGGCCAGAAGAGTTCTGAAGTTGTGAGTCTTCCTCATCATTATCACGCTCTGTCCTATGCAAACTCTCTCTAAATTACTGATCTTTACTTATGAAAACCCGGCACTATATTTAAGTATCATCAAGGATCCACACTCATCTCCCCGCTGCCTTCAGATAGAAGGTACAGGAGCCTGAAATCTGCAACATCCAGGTTCAGGAATAGCCACTTCCCCACAGCCATCAGGCTATTAAAAATCAACTCAAACAAAACTCTGATCATTAATAGCCCATTGCACTTTTTCTGTTTATTTATGTGTGTATATATATATATTCACTGGTATATGGTCACACTGATTTATTCCGTTCTGTTCTGTATTTATTTATGCCGACTATATTCTGTTGTGCTGAAGCAAAGCAAGAATTTCATTGTCCTATCTGGGACACATGACAATAAACTCTCTTGACTTGACTTGACATTGAGGCGCAAAGGGACAGAAACTTGTTCTCAGCTGCATATCGTGTTGTTGAGTTACTCCAGCTTTTTTGTGCCTATCTATAGAATGAATGCAAGCAATAAGACAATAAGAACAATGCCCTGTTTAATGTTAACAACAGATGAATAATGTTAATGGTAGCTTTGTTATCTGACTATATTAGTTGACTTCAATGTAATAAAATGGAACTGCAATTGCTGGTTTATGCCAAAGATAAACACAAAATGTTGAAGTAACTCAACGGGTTGGGCAACCTCTCTGGAGAAAATGGATGGGTGACATTTCGGGTCTGAAGAAGGGTTCCGACTTGAAACGGCAGCTATCCATTTTCTCCAGACACGCTGCCTGACCCACTGAGTTACTCCAGCACTTTGTATCTATCTTTGGTTGGTATCAACTTGTATTCTGGAAGACTTCCTTTTAAATTGTACTGTTTACAACCTGTTCCATTATATTGTACTTCTGGTTAATAATGTACCAACCAGATGTGCCATAAAAACAACATATATTTATTCTTGTGCAATAATTCTCACACAAGATACACCTCCAGTTATATAGCACCACTCAGTCTGAGGTTGAACCCTGACCGACCAGAATTGTCATCTCTCCATTCCCTCCACAGATGCTGCCTGACCTGCTGAGTTCCTCCAGCACTTTGTGCTTCACTCAAGATTACAGTTCCTTGTGGCTCCAGTGCTCAGGAACCTCTGCATTATTCCAAAATGCTTTGGGCAAATGAATAACTTTGATGTGCCATCACTGTGGGAATGTCGAAAAGCAAGTCAATCATACATTTCTGGATATACTCAAGGGATTTTGTTTCCACGAGGCTTGCATGATTATCCATTCACACTAAGAAGGGAATTAGTGAATGGTGCACACCTGAATTACCTATAGATACCAGTGCCTGCTTAACCCTCACCCAGGAAGTGAGGGAAGGGAAAGTTGACAATTTGAAGAAGGGTCCAGACCCAAAACATCGCCTGTCCATTCTCTCCGCAGATGTTGCTTGACCCAAGTTCAAGTGAGTTTATTGTCATGTGTCCCTGTATAGGACAATGAAATTCTTGCTTTGCTTAAGCACACAGAAAATAGTAGGCATATACTTACAAAACAGATAAATGTGTCCATCTACCATGATATAAATATATACACACATGAATAAATAAACTGATAGTGCAAATAACAGAAAGTGGTTGCTAATAATCAGAGTTTTGTCCGAGCCAGTTTTGTCCGACCCACCGAGTTCCTCCAGCACCTTGTGTCGGAAAGAACTGCAGATGCTGCTTTAAATTGAAGATAGACACAAAATGCTGGAGTAACTCAGCGGGACAGGCAGCATCTCTGGAGAGAAGGAATGGGTGACGTTTTGGGTCGAGACCCTTCTTCAGACACAGGTGATGTTTTGGGTCATAAATTCTATAAAGTCGGAAGAAGGGTCTCGACCAGAAACGTCACCCATTCCTTCTCTCCAGAGATGCTGCCTGTCCCACTGAGTTACTCCAGCATTTTGTGTCGACTTTCTCCAGAACCTTGATGTTTTGCTCAAGATTCCAGCATCCACAGTTTCTTGACTCTACAGTTAACAATTTAATAACAAAGACATTGGCCTAGAACCTTTATCAATTCCAGCATCCATTAATGTGAGTAAAAGGGACAAAAATACAAATTGATATACACAACAGTAGAACCAACAAACAGCAGATGCTGGTTTACCAAGAAAAGGCACCAAATGCTGGACTTAGCATTTAACAACTTAACGGGTTAGTTCAACAAAGGTTTCATGGGTTCTTCTTCACAGCACGATGTCCTTAATGGGGTTCAGAGATATCTTGTATCCATCACCAACCTAGAGAAGGGTTTCCACCCTAAAAACGTCACCCATTCCTTCTCTCCAGAGATGCTGCCTGTCCCGTAGAGATACTCCAGCATTTTGTGTCTGTCTTCAACCTACCTAGACATCCTCTGCCACTACATTTAGAAGCCAGTGGATGGAAACAGCTGTGAAGGTCAATGTCAGGACCTGAGACCCTGGAGATCAATGGCCTCTCAAAGGCCAATGATAATCAATATATCCTTAAATACTAACACGCTCCACTCCAGCCCAAAGTACACCACTAATCAATCAGCACATGCCCAACACTTGGTTGAAACAACAGCATGGTGCTGAAGTTAAGACACAAAATGCTGGAGTAACTCAGTGGACCAGGCAGCATCCCTGGAGAACATGGATTGGTGGCATTTTGGGTCGGGACTCAAGAAGGTCCCAACCCAAAACAACCTGACAGATGAAATAGCTCCTTTTAATTTCTTCCTGCCATATCCATTCGATGGCCTTTCTTCAAGAGTCATATATATCAGCCTGAAGCAGGATCATGGCCCGAAACATCAGTTATTCATGTTCTCCAGGGATGCTGCCTGAGTTACTCCAGCATTTTGTGTCTTTCCTTGGTAGACCAGCATCTGCAGATGCTTGTATTTACATGGCGCTTATGTTACAGAATAGGCACCTAAATCCTTTAGCTAGTGATCCAGAGATATGTTCAGCTCCTGCCACAGCAACTGTAAAGATTAAATTAAAGTAGATAAATAAGTCTAGAATTAAAGTTGGTATCAATAATGAAATGATTGGATCATTTTAACCAGCTGTGTTGTTTTGTTAATGCCCACCTGGGAATTAATCTACTGGTCTAAGCGTGACTTTTACCCTTGTGGCTGAACACTTAGAAACCTCTAAAATGGCCAAGCAAGCCACAAATTTCAGGGGCTAATCAAAATCAGTGTAGGAACTAAATACTCATTCATTTCACCACAGGATGGAGGGTAAAAATATAAAAACAAAGCTAACTAACTTCTTAAAAATTACTAAGCTTTTGTTTTATGTTTTTTAATTTATTAAACATTTAGTTTAGTTTAGTTTAGTTTCTTATTGCAGGTGTACTGAGGTACAGGAAAAGGCTGCTTGTTGTGTGCATGTGTAGAACAATCAAGCTTCTCTTTGTACCTCGGTAAACGTGGTAATATTAAGACACCAAACTAACTAAACATATTGTGTAGGAAGGAACTGCAGATGCTGGTTTAAACCGAAGATAGACACTAAAATCTGGAGTAACTCAACAGGACAGGCAGCATCTCTGGAGAGAAGGAATGGGTGACATTTCGGATCAAGACCTTTCTTCAGTCTGAAGAAGGGTCGCAATCTGGAAAGTCACCCATTCCTTCTCTCCAGAGATGCTGCCTGTCCTGCTGAGTTACTCCAGTATTTTGCATCTACTAGTAGTGAAATATTGTTTCTTGGGCTGAAAGAAAGTACACTGTGGAAGTTCCCTAGAAGTCATCACCAAGCCAACAGCTTGGTTTTAATACACAGTGAAGATTTGGACTTGCTTGTTCAAGGCACATTTCCCATATTTGTTGCTGACACAGACTAAGAAGCACATTGAGCGTTGAGGAGGACAGCAATAGTGTTCAAGGAGAAATTAACGGACTGGTGAACCTGTGTAGATAAATGAAGATGAAATTTAAATCATCGAATGGTACCTGGTTGAAAGAATACCATGAAGAATTATAAGCTAGAAAGCACAGTTCTAAATGATTTGCAGCACCAGAGATATCTGGTGTTATATGAGCACAATGAAAGTGTCAGTACAGGTTAAAAAAATGATTTAAAAAAAACATACTCGATCTTGGGCTTTTTCAATCTGACAAAGAGATTTTGACCTGAAAAGTTAATTCTGCTTCTCTTTCCAAAAATGCTGTGTGACCCATTGACTGTGTCCAGACTTATTTGTTTTTGTTTTATAAATAGAGCATCGAGTGCAAGAGCAAGAAAGTCATGATGATACATTATCAAACATTGGTTCAGACACATCTGGACACTACACATTAGTAAAGATGTGGAAGCTTTGCTGTGAGTGTAGAATAGACTTATCAAAATGATTCCAACATGATTTTTTTTTACATTTGTTCTTTGTACATTTTCATATCTCTAGTTTCCACTTCCCCTGACTCTCAGCCTGAAGAAAGGTCTCGACTCAAAACATCACCTATTCCATTTTTCCAGAGATACTGCCTGACCCATTAAGTTACTCTAACATTTTGTGCCTATTCTGGGGATGAGGTGTTTTAGACTTTACAGAGAGATTTAGATTTTAGAGATACAGCGTGAAAACAGGCCCTTCTCCCCACCGGGTCCACGCTGACCAGCCGTCACCTCGTACACTAGCACTAACTACACACACTGTGGACAATTTACAATCTTTTACCAAAGCCAATTTACCTACAAGCCTGTACGTCTTAGCAGCAAACCTGAACACCCGTAGAGAACCCACGCAGTCACGTGGAGAAAGTACATACTCCGACCAGACCGCACCCGTGGTCAGGATTGAACCCGGGCCTCTGTAAGGCAGCAACTCTACCGCTGCGCCACTGTGCCGCCCATTACTTATGTGGATAGAATGCAGAAGCTGAGGCTGTTCTCCTTGGACTAGAGCAAGTTGTGAGGAGGATTAATAGAAGTATTTAATTTCACGAAACGTACGGACAGAAGAGGTAGACAAAGACTCTTTGTAAAGACTTAGTGGAGGAATTTACAAAAAGATGATGAATAAAGGTGATTGGCAAAATGAATCAAAAGTGACAAAAGACAAATGATTCTACACAATTAAAGGTTAAAATCTGCAATGTTCTGCCAGTAGTGAAAGCAGTTTTAATTGCATATTATTCCATATTTCTTTGTGACATATGAGGCGACGTTTTGGCCCATTGAGTCTATGGCGACTCACAAAGCAATCTCATTCTCCCACTAATTTTCCCTTTAACCTATCTGCCGCACATTCCCATCCATTCCACCACCCATCTACACTGAAGGCGATTTGCAGAAGCTGATTAATCGACCTATTCCCGTGTACAAAAGGAGCTGAATAAGTGTCTGAAAGAAAAGATTTTACAAGGCAAGGGGGAAAGACCAGGAGAATGGGGCCAGCTGGGATTCACATAGATAGAGTGAGGATTCAGTGGACCGAACAGTCTGTTACTGTCCTGCAATGATGCTATTATTCTATAAGTTGCACCACTTTATAGTGAGTTTGGTGTTTGAGAACTTGCGTCACTTCCTGACGGCTCAGTGCTCTCATACCATCATAGAGACACTTCTGTGTTGTATGGTCCAACATCTGTGAATGCTCTTTACTGTTGAGGGGTTGCCTCAAAGAAGGCTTCACACCAACCCATTCTGTCCCACAAAGAAAAGTCATGCAAGAGCCACTGATAAATCCAAAAAAAGGAATTCAGAAGAAACCTCTTCAGCCAGAGTGTCTGGAATGTGGAGTTTGCACAAAAGGAAAACGAGACAAATAGTTGAGTTTTAATTTATTTGGAGATCCTCGCCGACCAACAATCCCCGCACACTAACACTATCCTACACACACCATGGACATGTTACAATTTCACCAAGCCAATTAACCTACAAGCCTGTACGCCCTTGGAGAGTGGGAGGAAACCGGAGCTCCTGGAGTAAACCCCCGCAGGTCATGGGGTGAAACGTACAAACGTCGTTCAGACAGCGCCCAGGTGGTCAGGATCGAACCCGGGTCTCTGGCGCTGTAAGATAGCAACTGTACCACCGTGCCAGCATGCCGCCCAAATGGCGCAGGCATTTAAAGGGATAGCAGGCGAGAAAGAAAGTGATAGAACGGGACGTTTGCGGAGAGGTGAGAGGAGTCGTACCAAATGGATGGTTACTCTGCTGTGCATTTTATTTAGTGATTTTTTTTAAGAAAAACCTTCCGGCCTCTTCAGTAAATCTTCGTCTGCTCCTTTGCTCACTTGCTGTGCATTTCACAGATGGATTTGCAAAGCATAAGTGTTTATTGCTGATTAAGTGGCTTGTTTGATGCCTAAAGAGGGCTCAGCAGCATTATTACAGGTGTTATCTAATTGCTTATCAGTTGCAAGTGCATTCCAAATGACATCAATCTAGCAAAAATATCACTTTTCAAAGTCATGCCTTTGCAGCAGAATAAAAGCACAGTTTATCATATTTTCCGTATTCAGTGAGACTTTCTTCACCGTCATCTCACTGTGGCAAAAGTTGGCGATACACTTGCTTCTAAGCCACAAGGTTCTAGGTTCAAGTGTTGCTCCACAGACTGCTGATGGACCTGTGGAGTATTGAAGAACTTCTGCGCTATCCACAGTGCATCTTTCAGGTGGACAAGTGAAGGCTTGGCGAAAATGAATGATTGAATCACAAAGTGCTGAGTTACTTTAGTTTAGTTTTAGAGATACTGCACGGAAACAGACCCTTCGTCCCACCAAGCCCGCCCCAACCAGCAATCCCCGCACATTAGCGGCACCCTACACACACTAGCGACAGTTTACACACACAGCAAGCCATTAGACCTACAAACCTGTATGTTTTTGGGATGTGTGAAGAAACCGAAGATCTCGGAGAAAACCCACGCAGGTCACGGGGAGAATATACTAACTCCGTACAAACATCACCCGTAGTTGGAATCGAACCCGGTTCTCCGGCGCAGCAAGAGCTGTAAGGCAGCAACTCTAACGCTGTGCCATCGTGCTGCCCATAAGTTAGCTTGGAAGGTCAGTCAGCATCCCTCAATGTCAAGGACCCGGAGTCCTCCTCACTCATGTGGCCAACAATGTGAAGTTACTTTCAATAACTGGTATCAGTTTTATTAAAGGTTTACTTTAGTTTATATTAGTTTAGTTTAGTTTACGTTCATAGGTTCTTGGAGAAGAATTAGGCCATTCGGCCCATTCGGTCTACGCCACCATTTAATCATGGCTGATCTACCTTCCCCTCTCAACCCCATTCTCCTGCCTTCTCCCCTTAACCTCCACTGACGGCCTCCACAGCCTTCTGTGGCAAAGAATTCCACAGATTCACCACCCTCTGACTAAAGAAATTCCATCTCATCTCCTTTCTAAATGTACGTCCTTTTATTCTGAGGCTATGGCCTCTGGTCCTAGACTCTCATACTAGTGAAAATATCCTCTCCACATTCACTCTATCCAGACCTTTCACTATTTGGTAAGGTGAGGTCCTCCCTTATCCTAAAATCCAACGCTTGATGCCTTGAAACATTCATCATATATTAACCCAATCATTCCTGGGATCATTTAGTTTAGTTTAATTTAGTTTAGTTTAGTTTAGTATAGTTCAGTTTAGTTCAGCTCTCATTTACTGAATATACATTTTAGTTTCCCACTGTAGCATTCAGTATTCAGTATTAACTTTATTGTCATTTCACTTAGTACTTACATACACAGAAGAAACGAAAAATTGTTTCTCATCACTTTTTTGTCAGTGCAATGAATAAAAACAGAATAAATACATACAACTTTAAAATTATCATATCTAAAATAGACCTAAAATTGAACTAAAAACAGACATTCAGACTGAACAGTGACTTTACCTTGACAGGTGTCTAGCTGTCAAAGTTTGGGCGAGGTTAGATGTGTATGGGGAGGGGACACAGTCCGTTAACCATTTTTATACGCATATAGTTTAGTTTAGTTTCGTTCATTATTGTCACATGTACCGATGTATAGTGAAAAGCTTTTTTGTTGCATGCTATCCAGTTAGCAGAAAGACCATGTGATTACAATCGAGCCATCCCCAATGTACAGATAGAGGATAAAGGGAATGACGTTTAGTGCAAAACAAAGGCCAGTAAAGTCCAATTAAAGATAGTCTGAAGGTCTCCAGTGAGGTACAGTAGATGGGAGATCAGGACCGCTCTATAATCGATGATAGGATGGTTATGTTGCCTGTTCACTTGCTTCTGCTGGTTACCAGACAGCAATTGTCAGTGCAAGGTGTAACTCTCAGACCGTCAATCCTAACTCCGCCACATTGCAGCAATTGGGTTGTTTTAAGGTTTATCTCTCTTTTGTCTTTAAAACTATTTGAGCAGCATAACTGGTTCAGGAGAAGCATTCAATTAGTGTTGCCTAGTAACTCATTTCAATCCCAAAGGTTACTTTCAATGTCACTATCGAAACACTCACTTCAACATTTTTAAGTCCTAATTATGCCGCAATTTGACATCAGTGATACCATACTAGCACCAAATATTTGATATTACATCGGCAACTTGACATGAGAGGAGAACCTACCACCGATAGTTATTGTATTTCTCAGTCAGTTGTCACTGTTCGAGTTAAATCATCTAAACTTAAATAAATAGAAATCTGGCAGACAATTGTATTACATTTAAATTTTAAGTGCTGAATAATTAGATCACCTCTGTTAAAAAATCGTACTGGCAGATGGAGCTGATCTCTGTTATATAATCATACATTCCTTCATTTCAAAAGAGTGATATCATAGTAACCCCTAACAGAGACTGTTCCCTGAAAGCTCCTTAAGTCTGACATTGATAGAATCAAAGGTGGACAAAAATGCTGGAGAAACTCAGTGGGTGAGGCAGCATCTATGGAGCGAAGGAATAGGTGAAGTTTCGGGTCGAGAATCTTCTTTAGACTGATGTGGGATGGGCGGAGGGGGGGGGGGAAGAAGAAAGGAAGATGCGGAGACAGTGGGCTGTGTGAGAGCTGGGAAGGGGAGGGGAAAGAGGGGGAAATCAAGGCCTACCTGAAATTGGAGAAGTCAATGTTCATACCGCTGGGGTGTAAACCACCCAAGCGAAATATGTGGTGCTGCTCCTCCAATTTACGGTGGGACTCACTCTGGCCATGGAGGAGGCCCAGTCGGTCAGGCAGGATCTCTGGAGAGAAGGAATAAGTGACATTTCGGGTCGGGACCCTTCCTCAGACCCGAAACGTCACCTATCCTTTTTCTTCAGAGAAGCTGAGTTCCTCCAGCAACTTGTGTCGACCTACAGTTTAAACCTGCATCTGCAGTTCCTTCCTACACATAGACAGAAACTAAAGGTTTCTGCACGTCCTCCTGCTCTGTAAACCAGTGAAAGATTGTACATTAATAGGCAGGCAATAAAATAAATAGTCTCTTTCGCTTCAGGATGAATGTAATTATATTGTGGTTATGGAACGTTTGTGCCTGTCAGAGTGTGTTTGTGTAAAACTATATAGAAACCTATGTCCAAATGAAAGAAGTGAGATTAAAATCAAAGATTTTCAGAATATATTTATTTTTCAATATATTTTATATTTATACTCTGGCACTAGATATTTTTACATACAGCCAACATGTTGCACATGTGTTTCTGTAATGATGTGCTATATACACATATGTGAAATAATGCTGAATATTTTCTCATAATTGTCGCTATTAAAGCATAAAGGAAATATTTATATGTTATGAAAGTTAACATCTGGAGAACAAATGGGCAGGAGAGTTTAGACAATAGCACCCTGAACTCTGAGAGATGTGTACAGATCCAAGCTCCATCCAGGTCTATACCTCAAAATCAAGGGTAACTGTTCATAGTGAATGGTGGAGCCCTGGATACTTCTGATACTTGGGCTTGCGAAGACTTCTACAAGTGTTGTTGAGCAGACGGATTTAGGCATACAGGTACATAGTTCCCTGAAAGTTCAAGTTCAAGTTCAAGTGAGTTTATTGTCATGTGTCCCTGATAGGACAATGAAATTCTTGCTTTGCTTCAGCACACAGAACATAGTAGGCATTGACTACAAAACAGATCAGTGTGTCCATATACAGTAATATAAATATATACACACATGAATAAATAAGTGGCGTCACAGGTAGATAAAACGAAGAGGGTGATCAAGAAGGCTTTTGATGTCTCCTCCCGTGATATTTAACCCCACTCATAAAAGAAAGGCTTTTGATTATTTGCCCTTTACAGAAGAGTCCCGATCCAAAACATCATAAGTCCATATTTTTTTAAGTCATAGAAGCAGAATTAGGCCATTCAGCCCATTAAGTCTACTTTACCATTCAATCATGGCTGATCTATCTTTCCCTCCTAACCCCATTCTCCTGCCTTCTCACCATTACACCTGGCCCCTGTACTAACTAATTGGAAATACTCATACTGGGTGGACGGTGACAGGAAGAAGTGGAGAGAGAGGGTTTAAAGGGAAATGTGTAACTAGGCGATGGGAATGAGAGTGCGGGGGAGGAGAAAGGACTAGGGTGATGAGAGATTGTGGGAGAAATGCCTGCACACAGGGGTGGGGATGGGATGCAGGGGGAATGAGGTGGAGCAAGGGCGGGGAGTTACTTGAAATTGGAGAAATCAATACCCTTGTGTTGCAGATCACTCAAGCATAAAATGAGGTGCTGTTCTTTCAGTTTGCATGTGGGCTCACTATGACAATGGCAGAGGCCATGGACAGGAAGGACAATATGGGAATGGGAAGAGGAGTTAAAATGGTTGGCAACTGGGAGATCAAGCAGGCCATGGCAGGCAGAACGCGTGTTCATCTCCTAATTGCCTCTTGGTCTTGTGTACAGGAGGCTACACCGGAAGCAATAGGCAAGTTGGAAGGGGTGCATGTCAACCTCTGTCACATCTGGATGTGCTGCTGGGGTTCCTGGAAGTGAGAGAGGAGGTGTAGACTCAGTATTGCAAAGATTAAAGAAGGAGGCTTATATGATAACAGACTCAAAGTCTGATAAATCATTCCAGTTAATTTGCTAACATCTCAAGACTTAATATATTATTTGGAATTTTATAAAGTCACTACAGGGCTGCACAGTGGCGGAGTTAATACGTTACAACGCCAGAGACCAGGGTTCGATCCTGACTACGGGTGCTGTCTTTAGGGAGTTTGTATATTCTCCCCGCGACCACGTGGGTTTTCTCTCCGGGTGCTCCGGTTTCCTCCCACACTCCAAAAAACGTACAGGTTTGTATGTTAATTGGCTTGGTAAAATTGTAAATTATCCCTAGAGTGTGTAGATGGCTGTTAATGTGTGGGGATCGCTAGTCGGCATGGACTCACTGAGCTGAAGGGCCTGTTTCCATGTTGTATCTCTAAACTAAACAAAACTAAACTAAGCTTAAGAGTCACTGAAAGAAGCCTCTTCTCTACTCCATTAGAGCATTCAATAGGAATACCCATTCAAAAATCTTGAAGTTAAAACTATTCTGGGTTGGTATCATGTTCTAACATTAGCCTCCTGATAGGTGCCAAGTTTTCTTTGCAGAAGAAAGCTAGCAAGCATTTTTCAGGTGTCTTACATCCTTAAATATGTCATGCATTCGGAATACAATACCTTTTATTTGTCATTTGAACCTCACATGAGGTTCAAACGAAATTTGGTTTCTGCAGCCATACAAGAAAAGAACCAAGACACACACCAACACAATTTACACAAACATGTAACACAAAAGCAGACAATGATGCTAAAATGTTACATACTGATTTATGAACTTTTATATAGTACAAGGAAAAAAAATCAGCTCTGACAATAGATCACTTGGATAAATCAGAATATTCTATTGAAATACCAAGCATTTTCACTTTCATCCAAACGTTGTATGAGCTGCAACTGGAAGGAATATATTTTCCTTTCATTGAAAGGAAGATTTAATAAGGATTTTTTTTTTTAATCAGTTGAACTTAACAAGCCAAATAAAACACAGTGCCAGTTCTTTGTGTGGGATTTGTAACCTCTGGTTTTGTTTGTGAAATAAATTGGACAACTATGAATCATTTTAAACAATGTTCCATTGACATTTCTGAAATAGCCACTTTATTAGTAAAGACGTTGATAATCAGCATGTGATAGACACAAAATGCTGGAGCAACTCAGCGGGACAGGCAGCATCTCTGGAGAGGAGGAATGTGTGACGTTTTTGGTTGAGACCCTACTTCAGACTGAGCTTCAGACTGAATTTTCAGACTGATAGATAGACACAAAAAGCTGGAGTAACTTAGCGGGGCAGGCAGCATCTCTGAAGAAATGGAATGCATGACGTTTCAGGACAAGACACTTCTTCAGGCTAAATGGTTTGATGAGTCATTTAGATGGTGTTTCAATTTAGTTTATTTTAGAAATACAGCATGGAAACAGGTCCTTCGGCCCATCCAGTCCATGCTGACCAACGATCGCCCGCACACTAGTTCTATCCCACACACACTAGGAACAATTTACACGAGCCAATTAGCCTACAAGCCTGTACGTCTCTGGAATGTGGGAGGAAACCAGGGCGCCTGGTGAAAACCCACGAGATCATGGGGAGAACATACAAACTTTCTACAGACGTAGTCGGGATCGAACCCGGGTCTCTGGCACTGTAATTGAAATGTGGTCTGTTTTTCAGGTGAAGGATGTCGATCCAATGGTAGTGGTGTGGAGTTTAAATTTCTGGGCTAGAAACAGGCAGCAACAATCGGGAACACTGAGATCATATCTCAGCACGGCAGCTGTGGAAGTTAAACTTAGTTAATAAGTTGGAATTTAAACAAAAATAGTCGCAAGTAATGATGGCACCACTAAAATTAAACCCCTCTTGTGCAACAATGTCCTTCATGACGAGATTTGTTTTCCTCACTTGGTCTAGTCTATATCTGTTGGCTTCCTTTATAGAGATACAGCGTAGAAACAGGCCCTTCAGCCCATCGAGTCTGCGCTGACCAGTGATCCCCGCATACTAACACTATCCAAACAGTCTAGGGACAATTTACATTCATACCAAGCCAATTAGCCTACAAACCTGTACATCTTTGGAGTGTGGGAGGAAACCAGTGCTTTTTGGAGAAAACCCACGCAGGTCACAGGGAGAATGTACAAACTACGTACAGACAGCCCCCGCAGTCAGGATCGAACCAGGGTCACACTAAGGGTTGTTGTAAGGCAGCAACTGCCTCTGCCGCTGTGCTTCATGCGGGGGAATCACACAATATGCTGGTCATTCCAAGGATGGGTCAAGATGGGCATTAACATGTCAGATCCAGAAGAAATAATAGATGAGCAAAATACTTCAGCCAGGAAAAGCAAGTCATATTCCCGGACACGCTGGCCTTCATTTACCGCCTCTGTAGCTGAGAAGAACATCATGTCCCGCTGAGTTACTCCAGCATTTTGTGTCTATCTTCAGTACAAACCAGCATCTGCAGTTCCTTCCTGCATAGAAGAACACATTCTGGCCAATGCTACTTCAGATGTTCAAGTTAGCTCCCATGTCTCATATCTAAAGGGTAATAATATATCATGGGCTGTTAAGTCTTTTGTGACATCTATTCTAATCTATCGTGACATCTTGATGCATTGAAAGTTCTCCAGAAGTGCCAAGCATTCCTTTCTGTTGAACATTGGTCAGTTCAGTTTCAGTTTAGTTTATTGTCACGTGTACCGAGGTACAGTGAAAAACTTTTGTTGTGTGCTATCCAGACAGCAGAATGACAATACATGATTACAATCGCGCCATTTACAGTGTATCGATAGATGATAAGGGAATAACGTTTAGTGAAAGGTAAAGCCAGCAAAGTCCGATCAAGGATAATCCGAGGGTCACCAATGAGGTAGATAGTAGTTCAGGAGTGCCCTCTGGTTGTGGTAGGATGATTCAGTTGCCTGATAACAGGTGGGAAGAAACTGTCCCTGAATCTGGAGGTGTGCTTTTCCACATTTCTATATCTTTTGCCTGATGGGAGAGGGGAGGCGAGGGAGTGGCTGGGGTACAATCTATCACTTGAATAGCCACATGTTTCTCAGATTATTAGGAGTATTGTGTGCAGTTATAAGCCCAATATCTTACCCGCTGAGTTACTCCAGCACATTGTGTCTTTTTTTTTTTGTAAACCAGCACTTGCAGTTCCTTGTGCCTACTTTAATTTGATTGACTTTAGACGTTAGACTTTAGAGATACAGCGCGGGAACAGGCCCTTTGTCCCACCGAGTCCGCACCGACCATCACCCGTACAAAAACATTATCCAACACACTCGGGGCAATTAACAATTTACAGAAGTCAATTAACTGACAAACCTGCACGTCTTTGGAGTGTGGGAGGAAACCGGAGCACTCGGAGAAAACCCACGTGGTCACGGGGAGAATGTACAAACTCCGTACAGACAGCAACCATGGTCAGGATCGAACCCAGAGCTCCGGCACTGTAATCAGAATCGAACCCGGGTCTACGATGCTGTAAGGTAGCAACTCTACCGCCATGCTGCCCGTATTGTTTGAGCTTATTTTGTTCTCCTGAGTCATGCAAGTTTTACTAACATTTGGTCAGAGTTTACGACATTGCCTGCGCAGGGTTTAATTGCTCCAGCAGGCAGCTGCATGGATTTACTTGCAAGCCTTGTGGCAGGGAAGCATTAGACAAATATTACCTTTGCAGATAAACCACATGTGAGAACCACCACTCGGAATGCACATGGATGGATCACAAACAAACAGGGATTGACTTGCATTTGGGAGCGCACAAAGTCTGTTAAACGCATGCAGAAAAATGATATAAAACAAAAAAAAATCAATTTAAAAAAAGGGTGTCAGGGTGGCGCAGTGGTAGAGTTGCTGCCTCACAGTGCCAGAGACCCGGGTGCAGTCTTTACAGAGTTTGTACATTCTCCCCGTGACCTGCGTGGGTTTTCTCCGGGAGCTCTGGTTTCCTCCCACACTCCAAAGACGTACAAGTTTGTAGGCTAATTGGCTTGTTATAATTTTAAAATTTCCCGAGTGTGTGTAGGATAGTGATAGTGTGCGGGAATGGCTGGTCGGCACGGAGATTCTTCGAGCAGATTCAACCAGCATTTGCCCAGGCATGGATTGATCAGTGATAGTCAGCACACACGGGGCATTGTACCTCATGAATCTCAGAGAGCGTTTTGAAAGAGATAACCAAGATGATTACAGTATCAGAGATACAGCGCGGAAACAGATCCTTCAGCCAACTCAGTCTGTGCCGACCAGCGTCTATTTTTTTCCCTACCCCTCCCCACACTCACACACCCTGTACACTAACACTATCCTACTAGGGACAATTTACAATTATACCAAGCCAATTCGCCTGGAAGCCTGTACAGAATAATCCCACGCAGGTCACGAGGGGTAGACAAAAGTGCTGGAGAAACTCGGCGGGTGCGGCAGCATCTATGTAGCGAAGGAAATAGGCAACGTTTCGGGCCAAAACCCTTCTTCAGACTGCGGTCGTAGAGTTGGAGGGAAGGGGGAATCACAGAGGGGGGGGGGCAGTTAGAGTGAAGGCTGTGAAACTGTCTTCGGAGGGAGGAGGAGAACTTCTTCAAAGTAGGCATACCTTGAGGTGATTTCGCAGTGTAGACAAAATGTTTAAGAAGGAACTGCAGATGCTGGAAAATCGTAGGTAGACAAAAATGCTGGAGAAACTCAGCGGGTGCAGCAGCATCTATGGAACGTAGGAAATAGGGGGGGGGGGATGTACAAACTGCGCAGACTTGGTGGGCCGAAGGACCTGTTTCCGCGCTACATCTCAAAACCAAACTAAACTAAACTAAAGGAGAGGAACCACAGCCACATTGATGTATGGTTCCAGCTGTGGGCAGCTCGGGCAGGCTCTGGTTCCTGAAGGGTGATATTTAAATTAGCTGAAGGTTAGGAAATAAAAAAGGTATTAAAAAGTCCAACTGCAAAACCAATTTGACAGCTTGTCTGCAAAGTGATACATTTCATGGAAAATTACTATCAGCCAGCTTTAAAAAAGTACACATTTAATGGGATATAAATTGCAGTTGACTGAATAAATAACTTGCACTTTGTTTTGGATTTATTGAGCACACTGATGTCAAGAAACCTCTCTTACCACTGAACACTCGACCAGTTTGCTTAAAAGCACATTTCTAACCATTTAATACAGCAATAATGTGTACGTATTTACATTGCACCTTCACTGAAGTAACACATAATAGCTTAACTTTCTATCAATCTCTGCACCAGATTATTAATATTCTTCAGCTTTCCAATATCCAGGCAAGATATGTTAATTCTATGCATCCGTAGCACACAAAGACTGATGGTACACATTGCAATTGGTGTGAATTAATGAGGGATCTTGCATACATCCAGCTAATTTTTGATTTCCTAAAGCTGATATTTATAACCAAAATAAGAGATATACTGTGTCATGTTGAGGAAAGAACTGCAGATGCTGGTTTAAATCAAAGGTAGACACAAAATGCTGGAGTAACAGGCAGCATCTCTGAAGAGAAGGAATGGGTGACGTTTCAGGTCAAGACTCTTCTCTATATCCAAGAGATAACTTACAACAGTTATAGAATATTTTTACAGTGCAGATATTGAATATTCTCTCTGACAATAGATGAAATGCTGCAATGATAATCATCCTTATCCTTTCTGGAAACTTGCATTAAAATCTTACTTTGACTTCTATCCCCATTCCTAATACTACAAGATTTTCTCCTCTTAAGCAAAGCGAGAACAGCAGATAGACATAAAATGCTGGAGTAACTCAGCGGGACAGGCAGCATCTCTGGGGAGATGGAAATGGGTGATGTTTCAAGTGCCCAGTCCTTCTCGCCAGAGATGCTGCCTGTCCCGCTGAGTTACCACAGCATTTTGTGTCTGTCTTCAGTTTAAACCAGCATCTGCAGTTCCTTCCTACACAAAGCCAGAACAGTCCCTGGCAAAACATACTATTTTCATAGTTTTCTTTTACTTATTTTGGAAAGAGAAGTAAAAACCAGACAAGATTAAGGCAAGAGCTAATAGACATCTGACAGAGTTTGATGATGTAGACATAAACAGATTCTTCCATTTGCGGAGAATATTAACATTAGGGGGCATGTATGTAAGATGATTATTAATAAATCCTTAAGAGAATTCAGACGAAAGCTTTTTACTCAAAGACTGGTGAAAATGTGGAGTTAATTAGCACAAGAAGAGGAATAGATCGGGTAGAAGCAAAGAGTTTCCTTGCCCAGAGGAATCGAGAACCAGGGTCATAGGTTTATGATGAGGGGGGAAAGATGTGATAAGAATCTGAGGAGTAACTTTTCACACAAAGGGTGGTAGGTGTATGGAACGAGTTGCCGGAGGAGGTAGTTGAGGCAGGTACTATCACAACATTTAAGAAACATTTGGACAGTTTCATGGATAGGACAGGTTTAGAGGGGTATGGGCCAAACTCATGTAGGTGGGACTGGTGTAGATGGGACATGGTGGCCAGTGTGGGCAAGTTTGGCCCAAATGCCTGTTCTTATGCTGTATGACTCTATGACTCCAAGGAGCAGTTGATGCAACTAGCATCAAGTGAAAACTGGACAAATACCTAAGGGAGAAGAAAGCCGATCATTGTGATTAAATTAGAAGAAGTCGAGTTCAAGGAGACTCACATGGAGAGTAAAGAGTGGCTCTGATCAAATCGTGAAAACGAACCAAAGAAAATGGAATAAGAGTAAAAATCTTCAGCCCCTCGAACAAGTAGGGTCATGACTGGTCCAATTTTGGCCTCAACAACACTTTCCCACTCGAAGAGAGAATACTTTCCCACGTTCTACCTCTCCAAGAGAGATTTAGTTCTTAGGGCTAATGGAATTTAGGGATATGGAGAGAAAGCAGGAACGGGGTAATGATTTTGGATGAACAGCCATGATCATATTGAATGGTGGTGCTGGCTCGAAGGGCCGAAGGGCTGTATGTGCCGACAGTGGAACCATGAAATTTATACATGCAGCAGCTTAACAGGCTTGCGAATGTAGTTCACACCAATAATATATAATAATTTTAAAAATCTATCAATTAATAACCACCAATGTAAGAAAACGCAAACTCCATAGTGCAATGAAATATACTGAACATAAAAGGTTATTAGTTGCTGATGTTCGCTGAGGTTCACCTTGCGTTTGTCATCATCATGACGTCATCGCACAACGTGTAGGAAGGAACTGCAGATGCTGATTGACACTGAAGCCAGACACAAAAAGGTGGAGAAATCCCAAGGATTAGGCAGCAGCTCTGGAGAAAAGAAATAGGTGGCGTCTCAGGTTGAGAGGCTCTCAGCCTGAAGAAGGGTCTCGACCCGAAACATCACCTATTTCTTTTCTCCAGAGATGCTGCCTGACCCACTGAGCTACTCCAGTTTTTGTGTCAATTTACAGGTTGTACATTGTCACAATACGTTCATAAGTCCATAGGTTCACAAGTGATTGGAGCAGAATTAAGCCATTCAGCCCATTAAGTGTACTCCGCCATTCAATCATGGCTGATCTATTTTTCCCTCTCAACTATATTCTCCTGCCTTCACCCCATAACCCCTGACACCCGCACTAATCAATAATCTATCTATCTCTGCCTTAAAAATATCCATTAACTTGGCCTTCACAGAGGTATGTAAACAAAGCCGTCACAAGAAATAACATTTCTACTTAATTCGTACCTACCTGAACTTGATTCCCACGGCTGATCTGCTAAGTCATAAGGTCATAAGTGTGATAAGAACAGAATTAGGCCATTCGGCCCATCAAGTCTACTCCGCCATTCAATCACGGCAGATCTATCTCTCCCTCCTAACCCCATTCTCCTCCCTTCTCCTCATCACTCCAGGCACCCGTACTAATCAAGCATCCATCTATTTCTGCCTTAAAAATATCCACTGACTTGGCCTCCACAGCCTTATGTGGCTTAAACCACTTTGAATCTCCATGGGGTCTTCGTGTCTCCCTGGCGTCTGAGTCCACTTCGAGCCAGTCCTCGTTAAAACACACCAAAAAGCTTCTTACGTGTGCGTGTGCTCTCTCGATCATTCACGCGTACCAGTGAGATCATCGAACGCTACGCCTTGTGTGCATCAGCGTTTCAAACACATCGTAGACCTGGAAGGAACAGTGTGAGGTGTATGCTGCAGAACTTCTATACCAGAGTACACATGAGGCTTGTGCTATGCAGTAGAATCTCACACTGAATGTTCATCTTGAAATAATTACTGAATTGTGTTGTGCTTCCAGATGAAAAAGAATCGCCAGGTAAAATTATTTTACTGATTGCTTCTGAATGGGTGATAATGGCTCCCTATCATGTAGACAACTATTACTTGCGTCTAATTCAATTTTTAATGTGGCTAGCAGTGATAAAGGTGAGTAAAAGCACCACTTCGCACCACATTGCATAGATCTCTCCACTTGAGTGTGGTATGATCTGCTATCAGCAACACCTTTTAATGATTTTCACAGTGAAATATCATTGGAAATCATGCAGAAAATTTAAATATGCTCTTTCTTCTGATTGAGAAATCAATGCAGATTTGCAAGCGATTTAAATCTTTGAACATAGCAATACGCACATTATAACTTTTGTCATCTTTCATTTTCTCTTGCCCATTTAGTTCAGGTTTTGCTTATTCATTCCAGAGTATGAGCATTTTCCAGAGTGACATCTTACAGTATAACCGAGGACAGACACAAAAGGTTGGAGTAACTCAGCGTGTCAGGCAGCATCTCTGGAGAAAAGGAATAGGTGACATTTCGGCTCGAGACCCTTCTTCTTACAGCATAACATCAGGAATCAGACTTGTGACCTAAAATGTACTAATACTCTAAACAATCCGAACTGTTATTTTCTTGCCATTCACATTAGTAAATGGAATTAGGCAATTGTGTACAGTGCAGAAAAAATGTAACACTTCCTGGAATAAATCAAGCAATGTAATTTTACAAGCGAGTGATGATGCTTATGACAAACCCTTAAATAGTCTTTAATCAGAAGAAGATTTAAAACTTGCTGAAATGTACAATTTACACGAGTAACATAAAAACAAACTTTTAAATGTTCCCCCTTGTCTCATTGTCTTGTTTGCAGTAAAAAAAAGGGAACCCATATCATGAGCGTTCACTTTAAGGTGAATTACTTGATTATATAAGTTTGCTGCTCAGTTAGTTTATTGTCACGTGTAACCGAGGTACAGTGAAAAGCTTTTGTTGCGTGCTAACCAGTCAGCAGAAAGACAACACATGATTACAATTGACCCATTATAGTGTGTAGATACATGATAAGGGAATAATGTTTAGTGCAAGGTGAAGCCAGCAAAATCTGGTCAAGGATAGTCTGAGGGACATCAAAGGGGTAGATAGTAGTTCAGCACTGCTCTCTGGTTGTGGTCGGATGATTCAGTCGCTTTATGATGATTCATTATCAAGTTTTGAGTGTCATTATAAGATTGTTGCCAATAATGTGAATGATGCAATGACATATAAAATCAGATGAACATTGTGTCATTCACCTCCATCAGAGCCCCTGGGAACATCATTAGACAACTTTAAATGGGCATCCTCTGTGATTGCGAAGTACCCAAGTAGACTTCCATTGTTTACTGGCCATGGCTGCAAGACCACATGAAATTGTAGCAAATTGTGGACGTAGCCCAGACCATCACACAAACCAACCTCCCTTCCATTGACTCCACTTATACCTCACGCTGCCTCAGCAAGGCCAGCAGCATAATCAAGGATGAGTCGCACCACGGGACACTCTCTCTTCTCCCCTCTCCCATCAGGCAAAAGGCAGAGAGGTGTGAAAACGCATACCTCCAGATTCAGGGATAGTTTCTTCCGAAGACAGACACAAAATCCTGGAGAAACTCAAGTTCATTGTTAGCTGGTGTTGGGTAAGAATGAGAAGCTGGTGCGACTTGGGTGGGGGAGAGATGGGAAGAGAGGGAATGCAGGGGTTACTTGAAGTTAGAGAAAATCAAAACTCATTCCACTGGGTTGTAAGTTTGTAATGTTCACCAACAGATATAGTTTAGTTTAGTGTTCAAGCAGGAACTGCAGATGCTGGAAAATCAAAGGTAGACAAAAATGCTGGAGGAACTCAGCGGGTGCAGCAGCATCTATGGAGCAAAGGAAATGGCCTATTTCCTTCACTTCCGCACCCGCTGAGTTTCTCCAGCATTTTTGTCTACTTATAGTTTAGTTTAGGTTAGCTCACTTTATTATTGGTGAGGTACTGTAAAAAGCATTTGCTTGTGAGCCAGTCAAATAAAACACCACATGAATACAATCAAGCAACACAGGGCATGGATAAAGGATCAATGGTACAACATTTACTGCAAGATTAAGTCCAGTTAAAGACATCGGTCAAAAGTCTCCAATGAGGTAGATGGGAGGTCAGGACCGCTCTCCAGCTGATGAGAGGACGGTTCAATTGCCTGATAACAGCTGGGAAGAAACTGTGATTCTTAATTGGGATTAGTAAAGGAATCCAAATGTTTTTAACTCCATAATAAATGTCCATTAGCAATCAAACTCTCAGTCCCCTGTTATTCGTTACTAAACTGGCACCAAAACCCCACAAGACATTCAGTACATAAATTATTGGATGCTACAACTATCAAGTAATTCAGCAATTTATTTTAATGCTGATATTTCTTCTTGTTTTCTCATTGGTTTTACTTTTCATACTTTTACCACCGCTTATGTTTTAAAATTGTTTACGTCGTGAAAATGAATGGAAAATGTCTCATCGGGTGACATTTAAATATCATTGATGCATTAGTATGAAAATTATATCTGCACAAGATTACATTATACTTAAGGAATCAAATTTGATCTATCTTACTTAAGGGCTTGTCCCACTTACGCGATTTTTTCGGCGACCGCCGGCACCCGTCATAGTCGCAGCAGGTCGCCAACATTTTTCAACGTTGAAAATCCAGCATCGACTAGAAAAAAGTACGACTCTTTGGGCGGCTACTCGCGACCATACGGGTAGGTGACATGTCGTAACTTTTACTGGTCGCGGCTGGATTTTCAACATGGCGACCGACCTGCTGCGACTATGACGGGTGCCGGCACTTGCCGAAAAAAATCTCGTAAGTGGGACAGGCCCTTTAATCTCTCAGAACAAAGCTAGGTTTCTCCAGTTATCCTTTTCACAGTTCATTAAGTGACTCTAATGCAATTCGATTTAAACTGTTTTCTGTGTGTAAGAGTACTTTTTACTCCGAGTTTTATGTCTTGTATTTACATACCTTGTGTTTGATTGCCATCATTTAATTTCAAGTGGTATTGTACATCCACCTTTTCTTTCCATTGATTGCTTAGATGCTTAGCTCACCAAGAAGATGTCTCTTCTGTAGGTCGAATATTCCAGCATTCCCCAGTCATTCCTCCCGATGTCAAGTCTTACTTTGTGCAAGTTATTCTCGAGCATTGTGTTTACCTTTCTGCTGTGAAGTTTTCACTGCTGAGTTGCAATGGTTTTAAACATTGAGCATTGACACTGTAGGGCACCAACTCCTCCTTCATCCTTTGTTATCACATAGAACAATGCAGTGCAGAAAATACATGATTACAATCGAGCCATTTACAGTGTATAGATACATAGTAAGGGAATAATGTTTAATGCAAGGTAAAGCCAGTAAAGTCCGATCAAAGATAGTCTGAGGGATACCATGATAGTAGTTCAGGACTGCTCTCTGGTTGTGGTAGGATGATTCAATGGTAGGATAGTTTTGTAAACTAGCCTCGGCAATTCCTCGTTTCTATTTCTGAGCTGTCTGATTCACTTCTACTACCCCTTCCTAGTTGAATATCATCCACAAATGTTACCTGTTTGCTATGAATCTGTGCATGAATGTAAACTACAAAGAATGACTCCGATATAAAGATCTAGAGATGCCACTTAATGTTGGTTCCAGCCTCATGCTGGTTCTCAGCCATTATGGACTGTTTCCTATTCAGTAACAGATACCACATTTTAATTCTTGAGTTCCAACAGCTTTAGTTTAATTAGAAATCCTCAGTGTGAAAGTAATCAGATGCCTTTCACGATCTGGGAAACACGTTCTATGGTGTCTTCCCATTAAAGGTACAGCTTCATTTATCCAAGAGCTTATCCAAAGGGTGGTACCATGGTGCATGGGTAGAGCTGCTGCCTCACAGCGCCAGAGACACGGTTTAGATTTTGTGCTCCAGATTCCTCCCACATCCCAAAGACGTGCAGGTTTGTAGATTAACCGGAGGACCCAAAGAAAACTCACGCAGGTCACAGAGAGAAGGTACAAACTCCGTACAGACAGCACCCGTAGTCAGGATCAAACCCAGGTCTCTGGCTATGAGGCAGCAACTCTACCGCTGTGCCACTGTGCCCTACCGTCAGGTGATTCACACTACAAGTTAATTGTAAGTTGGGTATGATGAGGTGTAAACAGCATATATGAGGTACAAATATTTATCATTTATTGGATTGAAATATTGATCTCTCGTTGTACAATATAGTTCAGTTTAGTTTCGTTAAGTTAATCATCGTGACGTGTACCGAGGTACAGTGAAAAGCTATTTTTGTTGCATGCTACCCAGTCAGCGTAAAGACTATCTATGATTACAATCGAGCCATCCATAGTATACCGGTACAGGCTAAAGGGAATAATGTTTAGTACAAGATCAAGTTCAGTAAAGTCCGATTAAAGACAGTTCAAAGATCTCCAATGAGGAAGATGGAATATCGCGGAGAAAGCCCACACAGGTGATAGGGAGAACCTACTAACTCCATACAGACAGTGGCAGTAGTCAGGATTGAACCTGGGTCTCTGGCGCTGTAAGGCGGCAGTCATACATCTGCGCCACCGTGCCACCCCGCTTGGTGTCATGGTCGGGCATAGACATGGTAGACTGTAGGACCTGTTCCTGTACTCAACTGTATGTACTCTAATTGAATTATTCAGTGTTGAATTCTTGAAGTGTTTCAAAGGTTACAGTGAGATGGCAGGGGAATGGTGTTGAGAGGGGAAAAGTAGATCAGACCTGATTGAAAGGTGGAGTAGACTTGATACGCTGAATGGCCTAATTCTGCTACTATGATTTATGGCCTTGTGAAGTTACCTACCCTCAGAGTCCTCCAATTAATCGTAAGAAAATCTCTTCAGCCTCTGTGTTGTTGGTCACACCTCAATCTGGAAAGAATATGGAAATTTATCTGGAATGTACTGACTCCTGTAAAATAAAAGAAATGCAATAAATGAATAATTTTTTTTCTTGAGAATAAAGAATTGACAACTCTGCAACAGATTAAAAATAATGCAAGAGCATCATTAAAAACAGTCATAGAAAAACAATACAGACAATTCTCATTGTAAATAGGGGAGGGCGGTGACATCGCGCTCGTCATGCTGATTGTTGCCTATAACCGAGTGAGGGGGGTAAGCATGAACCGGTTTAAGCCAAGTCTGGGTGGGAACAAGCCTAGTGATGGGCGTGGGGGGGAGGAGGGGTGGAAGGGGGGTTTACACCCGGGGGTTTCACAGACTGGGGAGCCACGTGCCCGGATACTCACGCTACCATTATGCTGCCCGCACTCTCCCCATCACCTTTCCACTGCCCAATGGTGTCATAAGGTCATAAGTGATAGGAATAGAATTCGGCCAAACAGCCCATGAAGTCTACTCCATCATTCAATCATAGCTGTTCTATCTCTCCTTCCGAACCCCTTTCTCGTTCCTTCTCCCCATAACCCCTGACACCCGTACTAATCAAGAATCTATCTATCTTTGCCTTAAAAATATCCACTGATGGCATCCATAGCCTTCTGTGGCAATGAATTCCACAGATTCACCACCCTCTGACTAAAGACATTTCACCTCATCTCCTTCCTAAAAGAACATCCTTTAATTCTGAGGCTATGACCTCTAGTCTTGGACTCTCCCACTAGTGGAAACATCCTCTCCACATCCACTCTATCCGGGCCTTTCACTATTCTGTACATTTCAATGAGGTGCCCCCTCATCCTTCTAAACTCCAGTGAGTACTGACCCAGTGGCATCAAAATAGGTTAAACCACTCATTCCTGGTATGTGGCGCTCCACTCACCATACACCACCTCGGTCCACTGTAGCCAAAATCCATTATAACGAGGTCCGCAATACCAAGGGTTGACAGATAGATGCTCTACATTCTGCAAATGGATGAATTGTCAAAAGGTTACTTCTTCTCTTGTAACTCCTGCATTCCCGCCCCTTCTCCTCTCGCCCCCTCCCCCTCATATCGTTAAAAGTGGCAATGGTCATTTATTCACAAATTCTGAAGTTGCGCAAGAGATCTTATTGCAGATATCATTGTATTTTTTAATGCGTCTCTGCTATCTCTGATGCGAGTATCTATAGTGCTATAGAAATGAAAATGTTTTCACTGTACACCTGATAACGTCTTAGCACAATCAAAGAAGGTATCAAATTAATTAGGCCTGATATTGACCACTTCCAGACCCAAAACGTCACCTACCCTTTTTCTCCAGAGATGCTGCCTGACCCGCTGAGTTACTCCATCACTTTTTGTCTATCTTTGGAGCTGAGCAAAGTTATTTTACTGTTCAAAAGGGAACTGCAGATGCTGGAATATCGAAGGTACACAAAATTGCTGGGGAAACTCAGCGGGTGCAGCAGCATCTATGGAGCGAAGGAAATAGGCGACGTTTCGGGCCGAAACCCTTCTTCAGTTATTTTACTGATGGTTCCAAAAAGAAGACATTCATTCCTCCTTACTGGGACTAATCTGAGATTGAAGTAAATATTTCAACACACGATGATCCTATTTAAGATTATACTAAGGTTATAATAATAAATATATTTTAAGTGGCATTTCTGCAACAGCACAACTTGTAGGACTAGTTAAATGAAGACCTTGAAACTTGTGCCTATCTTCGTTGAAACTTTGCTTCAGTTTTTTGCAGGCCATTTTAAATTTAGGGATGATTTATTGAATTGTTCTGTGTTCTCAGACCTTGGGCTGTTTTTTGCTTCTAACTCCAGATCAAGGGAAGGAATGTATAAACAAGGAACTTCAACATTCCATTCGGTTAATTGATCCCAAATGCTACTTGGCATTGATTATTGGCCCATACATTTCTTTCTCCCCGTAATTTATTTACTGTTCAACATTTCGAACAACACTTAAAGAAATATTTGATCGCTAGGTGTTATCCAGAAATTAATTGAAAAATCTCACAAAAACAAAGACAAGTGATTTTCTTTTTTTGGTCGTCTAAGGTTTAAATTTTGCTCTCATTCTAATAGCTCTGTTTAGGAGTTGCTTCTCTGATGCGCAGTACCAATATTGATTTCTCCACTTGGATATTTTTTGTAGGTTAATTCACTTCGGTAAAGATTGTAAATTGTCCCTAGTGTGTCGGAGAGTGCTAGTGTTCTGGGAGACCGCTGGTCGGCGCAGACTAGGTGGACCAAAGGGCTTGTTGCCCTGCTGTATCTCTAAACCAATCTAAACTAGAGTCATACAGTCATAGAGAGATACAGTGTGGAAACAGGCCCTTCAGCCCAACTTTTTCAACAATGACCCAGCTACACTAGTCCCACTTGCCTGTGCTTATCACTCCAAACCTGTCCTATCCATGTACCTGTCTAACTGTCTCTTAAACGATGGGATAGTCCCAGCCTTAACTTCCTCCTCTGGCAACTTGTTCCATACACACACCACCCTTTATGTTTAAAAGTTGTCCTAAACTAAACCAAACACGTTCTGGAGATTTTTTCTTGTGTCATTCTGTGACCAATCACTCTACCCACTTAAACAGACATTTTTGTTAAGTTCTATCTGATATTTTTGAAATTAATTTTAATAATGAGTTCTCCCTTCTTTTTCTGTTACCGACATGGATATATTTTCTTAACTCCGAGAGAATGCGAAGCACAACAGGAGAACTGAAAAACACAGAGATCTAAGATTTCAAAGAACTTACATGTTTCACTATAAAATTCAAGAGTCAAGAGTGTTTAATTGTCATATGTATCAACAACGAACAAAGAAATTCTTACTTGCTGCAATTTAACAGGCCCGTAAATGCAATAACACATCTATAATATATAATAATTAGAGCCAGGATGTTTAGGCACTAAAAAACTCTGAAATAGGCAGGCAAAAAGGCATAACAATTACAAAAGAGGCACGAAAAAGGCATTTATTGACAAAAAAGGCATTAAAAAGGCATGTATTTCCACCAAAATATGGTTAAAAATGGTAATATATAGGTATTCTACATTAAATGACCAAAGTTGCCGTTGCAAATAATTACTAGCATTTTTCTTTCAAATTATCTGGTGTTAAACTATGCCGTCTGTCAGACAGAATACGCTTCGGTTGTGAAAAGCTTATTTCTACCTCAGCTGAGGTCACTGGTGCATACCTGAAACAAGCTACAGGCTCTATATTCATGTAAAAATACAATTAATATGTAGTTGTCTTACCAGAAACAAGAGAAATAAACGATGGAAAAATTCCATGTAATAATAATTTAAAGCAGGGTGGCACAGAGGCACAGCAGTAGAGTTGCTGCCTTACAGCGCCAGAGACCCGGATTCGATGCTGACTATGGGTGCTGTCTGTGTGGAGGCTCCCTGTGACTGCGTGGGTTTTCTCCGGGTGCTCCGGCTTCCTCCCACATTCCAAAGGCATGCAGGTTTGTAAGTTAATTGTCTTCTGTAAATTTTCGCTAGAACGAGTGTACGGGTGATAGCTGGTCAGCGTTGACTCAGTCGGCCATAGAGCCTGTTTTTGTGTTGTTTCTCTAAAGACTAAACTCAAAGTTTGTATAATGTCCATTGAATTAATTTTGTAATTTCAGATATGAGCAAGATGGATCATTTACTAACTTAGTTTAATCAGAATAATGTTTTCATGAAATTTTGCTTAGTTTGGACTATGTTTGAAATGTCTGAATTTTCAGCAACTTGGCTGTTGGAGCTCAACGAACATCTATTCATGTTTGGCATATTTGTATCCCCAAAATTATCATTTATATGACACTCCTTCAAATTAGAACTTTCAACCAGCTGAAATATTCATTCAATGCTTTGCTCTCTATGTGAGTCTCCTTGAACTCGACTTCATCTAATTGAATCACAATGATCGGCTTTCTTCTCCTTTAGGTATTTGTCCGGTTTTCACTTGATGCTATTTGCATCAGCTGTTCCTCAGAGTCACGGAGTCATAGAGTAATTCAGCGTGGAAACAGGACCATCGGCCCAACTTGCCCACACCAACCAACATGTCCCACCTACACTAGTCCCACCTGCCTGCGTTTGGCCCATATCCCTCTAAAGCTGTCCAATCCAGATATCTTTCTAATGGTTTCTTAAACGTTGCGATAGTCCTTGCCTTAACTACCTCCTCTGGCAGCTCATTCCATACACCCAACCAGAAGACCCGTGAGGGGGGACGGCCGTGAGGGATGTGGTGGGGGGGAGAACAAAGGAATGGGATGCTTTGTAATTCTGTCAGCGCCCTTTAAGTGGCAACTCTTTGCATACCTTGGGTACGTAAAACAAAGAATATCGCTGTGACTTGTCACATGTGGCAATAACATATTTATTAATTAATTCATTCATTCATTCATTCGCCACCCTTCGTGCAAAACTTGTGGAAATATTTTTACTTCGTCATAACTTTAATTGTGTTTGGTGTTCTGGTGTGAAATTTGAAACAAGAGATAAATATAAAATTGAGAATCAAAAACTTTCTGTTGTCATTAACAAAGATAAAAAGCAATAAGCACCAGAGAAACAACTTGTGTACCATAAATAACAAATTATATTTAAATTTGAATCTGATATAACATTAGTAACCTTGCAAAGTCTGCCCTTTATATGTGGAGATACATCATGTTTACCTGTAAGGGGGCTCATAGATGATTTGGTTATGGATTAAAATGTTTTATTACGAATATTTTGGCTCTTACAGCTGTGAAGATAAATCATTTTCACCAGTGACATTTGAGGCAACATGTCGCATCTGTGCATACTCATGCAAATTAACTGTTGCAGAGTGATGCAGGTAAGAAAAACCACTAGGGTACACAAAAATGCTGGAGAAACTCAGCAGGGGCAGCAGCATCTATGGAGCAAAGGAGATTTGCCTATCTCCTTCACTCCATAGATGCTGCTGCACCCGCTGAGTTTCTCCAGCATTTTTGTGTACCTTCGATTTTCCAGCATCTGCAGTTCCTTCTTTAAGAAAAACCACGTGTAAAATGAAGTGAAGGTGGACCGGTGACTCTACTTAGAAGTTTAAAGAGATTTGAATACTTCAACAGACTTCTTCAGGTGGACTGTAGAAAACATCCTGACTGGTTCATTGCATCACGGCCAGATAAGACAATTCCAAAGCACCAGAACGCAAGAGGTGCAGGGAGAGGTGGGCTCAGCCTGTTTGAATTTAGTCTGTTGTCACGTGTATCGAGGTACAGTGAAAAGCTTTTGTTACGTGCTAACCAGTCAGCGGAAAGACTGGAACGGGTGTCAGGGGTTATGGGGAGAAGACAGGAAAATGGGATTACGAGGCAGAGATCAGCCATGATTGAATAGACAATAGACAATAGACAATAGACAATAGGTGCAGGAGTAGGCAATTCGGCCCTTCGACCCAGCACCGCCATTCAATGTGACCATGGCTGATCATCGTGGACTTGATGGGCTGAATGGCTTAATTTTACTCCTATAATTTGTGAACTTGTGAAAGACAATACATTATTATAATCGAGCCGTCCACAGTGTACAGATACATGATAAGGGAATAACATTTAGTGCAAGGTAAAGCCAGTAAAGTCTGATCAAAGATAATCCAAGGGTCTCCGATGAGGTAGATATCAGTTCAGGACCTCTCTCTAGTTGGGGTAGATGGTTCAGTTGGCTGATAACAGCTAGGAAGAATGCTCCATTACGGACACAGCCATCCCCATCATGGACAACATCTACTTGAGGAACTGCCTCAAGAGGTAGCATTTATCATCGAGGAATCCCACCATCTGTGGCAATGCCCTCGTCTCACTGCTACCATGAGGCAGGTGGTACAGAAGTCTGATGTCTCACACCACCTGGTTCGGGGTGACAGAGTGTTGCAGCGGTAGAGTTGACACCTTATAGCGCCAGAGACCCAGGTTCGATTCTGATTATGGGTGCTGTTTGTACGGAGTTTTACGTTCTCCACGTGACCCCATGGGTTTTCCCCAGCTGCTCCGGTTTCCTCCCACACTCCAAAGACATACAGGCTTGTAAGTTAATTGGCTTCGGTAAAGGTTGTAAATTGTCCCTCGTAGGATAATGTTAGCGTGCGGGGATCGCTGGTCGGCGCGGGCTCAGTGGAGCAAAGGACCTGTTTCCGTGTTGTATCTCTAAACTAAATTAAACTAAGTGCTACTTTCCCAAAGCCCTCAGTCTCTTGAACTGTTCTGCACGACCCTAATCCTACCTCAGCAACAGAGCACTATGGACCATCTCTTAAACATCTATGTACTTTTTTTCCAATTGTGTTTTTCACTAATGTCTTGTTTTGCATTAGTGAGTTTTGTTCTTTTCACATTCTTGTGTGTTGTCTGAGACTGTGTGATGTGGCTGCAAGGAAGGTTTCCATTGTACCTGTACCTCAACGTGCCCGTGCCCAGACAATAAATTCAACTTAACTTGGCAGACTCTAAAAGGGAGATATATTACAGCTAGCGGCAAAGGTAAAATACACTTTTAAATTTTGTGAATAAAATATCAAAGCAATGAAATGTTACTTGCATGGAAAAGCATTTATGAAACCATATTTGTCTGTCTTTACATACATGAATTATAATTGGTCTGCAGATTAATAATAAATCAGCTACCACATTAACTTGTACTGAAAAGATTGTCTTAGCTGGGACATTGGGAAAGATATTCCTCCAATTTCCAAGCTTCAAGTACCGTCATCAGCAAGATGGAAAAAAATGTAATATTTATTATTTTATGTTTTATTCTATAGCTTTTCTGGCTTTGGGCCCTTCTTTAACTAAGCCTGTTTCCCTTAGTTTTTCATTTTTACAGTATGTGCCTTGCTAGAAAGTTTTTTAAAAAAAGACTGTTTTGTAAATGTAATGTACTGGAAACCTGTGAGCATATTGTGAAGCCTTTGTTAACAAAATATTTTGATAGCAGTTCCACAATACAATACACATCTGACGAAACTTGAAAGTTCTGAGCTACAAAAGAAACTGAAGCTCGTAATGTGGAAGAACTGCAGGAGGTTTAAATAAGCCAGCATCTAATACCCTTAAACAATCAAATTAGTTTGTTTGTGTTAGAACTCAAATTGTCTGGAACATTCACCAAACAAACCCTTCAGACTCAATATATTAGCACATTGCATTTTTCTCTGAGAAATCTCAGTCATGTAGACAATTGCATATGAAAATTTAATTGCTTAAAGGCAAGATGGTTAGGTGATGTTTATTCTCTCTCTTTGTTGTTTGAAGATTGCAGCAGTTATCTGACAACACAGAAAAGAACTAACGTAAATAATGCCTTGTACTTTAGTTTCCCTCATAGTTTTCTATGACTACTCTAATTCTGGCAAAATGGAGTTGGGCATTTAATGATAATGTACTAAAACCAATGCAAGGTTAACTCCAGTGGAACTGAAGTTACTCATGTTATTCCCTTTATCATGTATCTGTACACCGTGGATGGCTTGATGGTAATCATATATGACTGGTTAGCATGCAAAAAAAGCTTTTCACTGTATCTTGGTACATATGACAATAAACTAAACTCAACTATACACAATTGTTGAAATTGGTTATGGGCTAATTGTATCACAACATAGTTCAACAGCATGAATGCCCTGGAATGAAGGAGATTGCAGACAGTGATAGACATTGCCCAGCCACATCACAGATACTGATATCCCTACCTTCAGAGGGATGTACAGGAGGCACTACCTCATAAAGGCAACCAATATCATCAAAAACCCACACTAGCCTGGCCACACTCACATTTCACTCCTGCCATCGAGAAGAAGGTACAGGAGCCTGAAAACTATGACCTCCAGGTTCAAGAACGGCTTCTTTCCAAGAACTATCAGGCTCTTGAACACCACACAACACCAACCTCAGCAACTATGAATGTCTATGGACTGTCTTTAGTTGCACTCTGGACTTTGTTTTTTCTTGTTGTACTAGTATTACGGTTATTAATTTATTGACTTTTTTTGTTTATTATCTATTATCTGTGTGTATTGCATGAATAGACCTGTTACACAGCAGCAAATAAGAATGTTATTGTCGGTACACATGACAGTACACTCTTGACTCCTGAAACTCTGAAGTAATTTCTTGCTAGATATGTGGATAAGAAAATAATCCATATTTTCATCATAATAGGAAATATTAGGAAATAGTGCTGCATATTAAATGTATTGGGCGTGTATCAATATGTTTGCCATATATGGCAGATCTCTCTAAGCTATTTTGAAAGTACATAGATGTTGTTCTTTTGACAATTTGAGTTTCTGAAAAAGTTTTCAATGTTTGAAATTAAGAGATGGTAGGATTTCTGTTTGTCTAAACTATTGTTTAGTTAGTGGTCATGCCAAGGTTATTCGGCTTCTGTAACCTGTCCCTAGTGTGGAGGACATATAACTAGTTTGAACGGGTGTTTGGATGGTTGGCATCGACTCGGTGAGCTGAAGGGCTGGTTTCCATGCTGTATTTCTAAACAAAGCTAAGGTAAGCTTACCTTTCTTCTCATTACCAACTACATACCGATCAATGAAAGTTCTGTTTATCTAATTATCCCACTTAATTTTCCCCCAATCTCTGCGTTCCTCCATTTTCTTTTATTCCACACTTGGCCGGCCAGCATTTAGTTGTCTACGTTCAAGACTCCAATTTTCTCCCCCTGGATCTCTCTTTCTCCACCTCCTTGCAATCTTGCTTGATGAATATGTTTCTAGTTACCTAGTAGGTTTTTTTGGTTGGATTTCTAATAAATTCCCCTCAAGTGCCTTGGAAATGTCTTCAGCTTCAGCTATGAACACGCTACATAAGTGCACGTTGCTGTTGCTATTGTTGTAAAATCAATGGGCCAAGTCTTGCTGGCTGTGACCTACAACACTGAAGAAAACCTCTGCATTCATCTATTCAAACAAAGCTTATGCACGAGTAGGACTGACAGATTCTTTTTGGTTCTACCCTCCACTGACTTCCCCTCTCCTAACCCCCCATATTTATCTGTTTATCGTGCCCCTTTGGCCGGCCACTATCTTGCCGAGATTTTCACTGGGGTCCGCATTCTCAGACCCTTTGCAAGATCTGATGCTCCAATGATTTGAATGGGGATTCCAGATCTGTTGTTCAGCAGATAAGAAAAATAAAAGTTAGAATCTATTTTCGTTACTTTGTTTTAATTTAATATTCCCTATTAGTTTCAAGTAATTTTATGTGCTCCAAATATTTAGTTTAGATATTTGATAGTTGATGGTATTTCTAATTATTTAATTCAATTGCAATAATATTTAATACATCAAAACACTAATTGCTGGAGGAATTCAGAGATCAGGCAGGGATTGAAGTGACACCATTTCAGGTTGGAACCCTTCTTCAGTGATGTCAGAACGTGGTTGAACAGCAGAAGAGCAGTGGGAAACTTAGAAGGGAAACTGTGAGAGAGGGTTTCGAAGAACAGGGCCTGTTTCCATACAGTGTGACTCTCTATGACATAACTCTCTTCGAAGAGAGGAGGAGAACTTTGTCAAAGTTGCACTACTCTTTTGCAGTAGAGCAACAAAATGGAGGCACAAGAAACTGCTGCTGCTGGAATCTTGATCAAAACACAAAGTGATGGAGGAACTCAGCGGGCCAGGCAGCGTCTTCGATGGGAATCTTCAAAGCATCTTCGAAGGGAATGCACAGGTGACCTTTCAGGTCAGGACCCTTCTTCAGAAACATTCAAAGGGAACAGCCTCCCTCTTCCCATCAAAACTCATCTTTACTCTCAAGCCTTTCTTGACGTCCTCTGAGGGAGGGCTATATGTCTGTATTTATGTGTGTACTTAATCCATGAACCACTGTTGTATAACGTTAGTACCTCCACCAATGTAAAGCACTTTGGTCAACGATGCGCTATAGAAATAAAAGTGACGACTTCACTTGACTTGAAAAGGCGTTAACATTCATAGATGGCAAAGCTCCAACAACCTGTCTCTCCACTCCCAACCCTTTAACATTGGCCTTTTAATAAGATTTGTCATGAATATTCCAGGACTATCTTGCACAAAACTTTGATACCATCCAGATTTTGTGGACCAATTCTACCAGTCTGATGCACCTTTGATATGGGCTCCAAAATCAGGCCCAGATACACATGAACAGCCAAGGAGTGCAAGCACTTGTTTCAGGAAAGGGATCTGCCCAAATGTAAGTTGAGTCTGATTTCTATGGCCATGGATCCACAATACAAGGTTTGTTATTATCAGTTCTATATTTCCTGTTTTGCATGGTAATCGAATGGTGTGGTCAAATTAAAACACCGTAAAAAGGAAATATCCTGCTAAATTCATCAGGGCAGGTGATTCAGAAGACTGTAGGAAAGCATATAATAAAGACAAAGAATTGCAGAAGCGGATTAATACACAGAAGAACACAAAGTGCTGGAGTAATCAGCAGGTCAGGCAGCATCACTGGGGAATATGGATAGGCGACGTTTCGGGTCAAGAGCCTTCTTCAGACTGATATTTTGGGGCAAGGGGGAGAAGAAAGCTGGAAAAGGGAAGAGTGGCTGGTAAGGGAGGACACAGGCGAGGGAGGATTGATTGGTTGGAGCAAAGACCACAGACAAGAATTGAATGAAGGAGCGAGAGAGGTCTGAAGAGTTGTGGATAGACACAGAGTGCTGGAGTAACTCTGCGGGACAGGCAGCATCTCTGGAGAAAAGGAAGAGGTGATGTTTCAGGTCCAGACCCTTCTTCAGGCTCAGTCTGAAGAGTTGTGGATTGTCTGTGGTGGTGAGACCTGGCTACAACATGTCCGTGGAGCTGGAGAGAAGCAGGAATGAGAGCAGAGAAGCAATGAGAGAGGGTCTCACCAAACTCCAGTCCAAGAGGGGGGGGGGGGGGAGAGAACTTCTTCAAAGTAGGCATAGCTTGAGGAATGTTTGCAGTGGAGCTGACAAAATGTAGAAACAAAGATTTGCAGATGCTGATAAATAAACTAAAGGACACATAACATTGTCTTGAATGTTACTAATGACATCAATTCAAACATTTAGCCATGGATTCAAGTCATAATTAAAGATGTCAAATTGTATTTTGCCATTATATGATCTGTACATAGTTAAGAAACAGTATTATTTGGATTTGAAGCACAGTCTGCTTGCTTGAAATATCATCTATTCTTGAAATATATATCCTGCACCTTTGCAGATTATCAAAAACACAATTTTTAATTGACAGACGGAAAGCAGCAAATGACATTGGGCCCATAGTTAGAGAACTATTTCAAGAACTAATATTGTGTGACACCGAAACCCATAATCCATAGGAGCAGAATTAGGCCATTCGGCCCATTGAGTCTCTTCTGCCATTCAATCATGGCTGATCTATCATCCCCTCTCAACCCCATTCTCCTGCCTTCTCCCCATAACTTTTGACACGCTTACTAGTCAAGAATCTGTCAATCTCCGCTTTAAAAATACACAATGACTTGGCCTCCGCAGCTGTCTATGGCAATGAATTCCACAGATTCACGATCCTCTGACTATAGAAATTCCTCCTCATCTACTTTCTAAAAGTACATCCTTTTATTCCGAGGCTGTGCCCTCTGGTCCTAGACTCTTCCACTGGTGGAAACATCTGCTCAACATCCACTCTATCCAGGCCTTTCACTATTCGTTGAAAATTACTTGGCAACATTTCTGACACTTCCAAGGGACCTCTCACTGTGCCATGGCCAATGTTGGATGTGATGGCCATTACAGTAGGCTGATGGACACTGTAAAATCCAATATGTCTGGAACATGTAATCTGATGATTCCAAGTTGTTTAAAGAGTACAAAAAAGATGAATGGCAACAAAGTCCATATGCTAAACAAACTGGAGGATAAGGCAAAGCCCCAGAAACATATACTGGAGCATCTGGTAAAATGAAGCATCAGATCCAGCTGGATTGAAGTCAATGTTGAACACTTAAAATGTGGTTTGTGTTTAAAACGTCAAGTATTTTCTTTGATATTTACTGCTTCTTTCCCCGATAGTGATGGCATCTATTTACATTGCAAAATATGCCAAGATATATGAGAATGTATTGAATTTCTTACTGTGTATTCACTAAGGATTTAAACAGGTTTTCATTGATCTATAGAAAGAGATAGCAACGGACTCAAACTGTTCTATAATAAAGCTACTGCGATGTTTTACATAATTATTCAAGGCAAATCATTTTTGTTAGTTTATATTGAAGAGCGAAATCAGATGGGTTTCTAAGTAGCTTTTGAAATGTTGAATATACCCTTTACCCGTGAGATCTCTGCAGAAGCAAGGTGTGTATAAACCATCATTTTAATTACTGATTATAGCATGAGCAGGAATGTTCTTTCAATGAAATATCAACTGACATCTTTTCACTTAGCTTTGTTCCTGATGAGGCTTCAGCAGAACTGCTCACGAGGAGTTGTCTGATTACACTTGGGCTCATCTTTATGAGTTCAGAATTGCAAACCGTAAGAAGTGCAAACTGAATCAAAATGTTACAAAATTATGATTAGAGGTGACGTGAAATAAACTTGGTACTCCACATATATTCCTGGACTCAGGTTCGATAATATTGCCCGAATGTTATGATTTCGCAAAGGTGCATTTATGTTCAAAAATTAATACAGATACCGTCTATATCTCTTGTTGGCTTTTCCCTGACTCTCAGGCTGTAGAAGGGTCTCGACCCGAAACGTCACCCATTCCTTTTCTCCAGAGATGCTCTCTGACCCGTTGAGTTACTCCTGCTTTTTGCGTCAATCTTCGGTTTAAACCAGCATCCGCAGTTCCTTCCGACACTCAATATATTTTAATTGTATTTCAATGGAAAATGCTACTAGTGCCATTAATTCAAACATTTAGCCGTGGGTTCAAGTCGTAATTAAATACATCAAATTGTATTTTTCCATTACATGATCTGCACATAGTTTAGAAACATTATTATTTGGATTTGAAGCACAATATGCTTGCTTGAAATATCAACTATTCTTGAAACTTATACCCTGCACCAATGCAGATTATCAAAAACACAATTTTACAAGCAATATAATTATTTCAGAACTTATTAAATAATTGCATGTTTGACTTTTAATTAAATACTCGCCTTGTGGTTGAAAGTTAATTGTAAACCAACCTGTTATTTCATCCACTAATGCACGTGGGAAATTCTACTGGACATTTAATGTTCATAGATTTTGCAGATGCATGCAATGAAACAGGGTCAGGAATGCATTCTGTCTGTCGTTTGATCTATGAATACAAACATATAAAACCACATGAAATTTAGCATTGCTGTAACAGTTTCTATGGTTAACCATGTGTCTTTCAAATGTTAAAAAAAAAACACCCGATAGAATAATAATCCCATGAGTGAAATTTTCAAACTGAAATTTAACAATTCAAAAGGACAATTGATTAAATCTATGGCCTCTGGTGACACATTGACATTGCCCCCACGTTGCCTAAATGAGAATGGAAAGACTTTTTCACACAGGTGAAATGCCCTCTAATGTTCTGCATAAGAGTATGAACAATTTTGGTATTGTATCCAAACTGACTGAAGTTGATCAGGTAATCTGATATTGGACAGAATAAACACTTAGAATGATAAGAATACATTTTATTGTTTTTACTAATATTATTATTATTAGTATTATTATTATTATTATTATTAATTCCATTGATAATATTATTATATTATTACTAATATCAACAATAATATTTTAATAATAGATTTTAATTACAGACGCCATCTATCTTGATTAAATTAATTAAAATCTATGGGCGTTTTAGGAAATTTAAGTTGACATTTCCACCAGACATTACATAAACTAGAATGGAAGATGCTTTTTTTCTCAAGAACAAAATCCTGAGAAGATGTTTTTCAAATGGTTAATTTGAATGCAAAATTGTTATTTTGTGGGAGATTCAGTCATCCCACAGCATTGTAGTTCATTGCAATGTAATTGAGACAATCAAAGATTCTTCAGATGAAGGGTCTTGACCCGAAACGTCACCCTATTCCTTCTCTCCAGAGATGCTGCCTGACCTGCTGAGTTACTCCAGCTTTAATGTGTCTATCTTCGGTTTAAACCAGCATCTGCAGTTCCTTCCTACACAATTGGGACCATCAATTTGCCTATTCTTCCAATGGAGTTGCACAAAACACACGCAGAGAGGTTTTCTTGGTTTTAGTGACTCATTTGGCCTCACACTCATGATCTAAACTCTGAGCTATGGCATTGCACCTGGTGCTAGACTCCATGTGTAACATCTTGACTGAGGGAACAATCATTTATATCCAATAATTTAACAGGGCATTTCACTCTTTGCATCCACATTTTCCATTCTTGTGTATTTATATGATAAATGATGACAACAGCAGCCTTAAAACCCAAATAGGTTCCTTCCTCCCCCTACTAAAATATAGGCATGTCATAATTATGCCACACATACATATTGATAAACTATTAACATTTTCTGTCCTATTTAATTCAATAGTAGATGTGGTATGGTCTATTGAAGGTGTAGGCATAATATGTTAAACTATTTTAATGACTGAAATATTCTTAGCACACATATATTAAAATGACAGATTTTTTTTTAAGTAATAAGGGCAATGGGGTTGATGCAGGAAAGCGCCGCTGAGGTAAAAGACCAGCCCTGGTCTTATTGAATAGTAAGGCATCCACAGAAGGGCCGAATGGCCTGCTTCAATTTCTTACACTTCCCGCAGGTCTTGGTCAAAACAGATTTGACAATTTGCGAGTTTATTAGCAGCGAAAAGGATATGTGTTTCGAGGTTCAACGAGGCATAGTCAAAATGAACCATCGCATACAAGGCTCAGTCCGCAATGAAGTATCGGATTTCACCATTATGAATAAATGTACTGTTAAATCACCTTCTCTGTTACATAATATTGTGTGCCAGTTTTACAGCCACAGATATAGTATTTATTAAAAACATTCTGTTAAGAAATAAAACTCACGCACCGAGATATAAATCACATTTTCTATTGAAATTGATATTGCAAAGATCTCCTATTTCCCCCCTTCCTTTTCACAATCTAAGTTTGGAGATGCTGAATTGCAAGGGATATGTTTTGAGGTACAACCGTGCGTGAAAAAACAACTTTGTCTGTTGTCCTTGTTCCCACATCTCTACACATGTTAAAACACAAGTTATGGAGTTTGACTCTAAATTGAAGGGTCGAAAATACTGAGCTGAAAACAGCAGTTTCCAACACAGCAAATTTACTGCCTGTCAGTGAATCAATAACTGTTCACAAAATTCACAGCGCAGCTACATTAAAGTAACTTTTCTTTTATCTTCCCGCCGGGCGATATATTCGTCAAGTGTCTTCAGCTCCCAGCCTCCCCTTTCTCAAACGCCCCAAACCCCAGCTCGCTTAAATATCAGGCGGCAATCACGAAACAATTCTAATTACTTTGAAATATCAAACTGCTCCAAGTGGGGGAAACGTGATCGGGAACTGGGCTGCAAGTTCTGAGAGAGATACCGAGGAGAAAAATAGGTTCACAGGAGATGCGAGGAAGGTGACAGCCAGTTCTGTGAAACATCGATTACTACATTGCATAAGTAGACTTGTTATTCTGCTTCCCACTTCACCGCCGGCTTTTTATTGTGGTCCCTATACTCTTGCCATGAAGGATATGTTATACTTTCCTCTTACAGCGATTTCCATCACTGAAGAAGGAAAGTAGTTATACTGTACACGCATTCCTGTCGGCTGCTATTGATCATAAATCAGCGATTTGAATAATGTTCGCTAAGAATTAGAGGGTAAGCATAATATTTCAAATAAGGCAGCGCTGTTTGTCCTTTAGACATAACTGCAAAGTTTGCCTGAAATTAAAAAAGCCAAATGGATCCACGTTGAAAAATACACTTTTTAATTATCTAAGGAAACTGATTCGTGCATAACATAATTTCTGATTTTGGGGAGAGAGAGAAAAAAAAATACTAATTAAATCCAGTATCTGAGGACTTGAGATGTTTGATAACTAAAATCTTCATCAGCAATTTATCTTCCTGGAGCATAAATTTACTGCAAAGCTGTGCTTTCATAGCTCTGACGAGTCCTATTAATCTTCTTCAGCAAGTTTTCGATAGGAGTCCATAGCTATTTGCGCCATGTGATGCACTAACATCTAAATTGTCATCCAGGATAGAAGGGAGATTCTACCCCAGACTGGTTATTTTGAACAACTCGGAAGAGATGACACATGCAATCGAATCCAAAACCTATTCTGTTCGAAGTGGTCAGTGCTACCATTCTATCTCACCCGGAATAATTTTTTTTCTTATGTTAATATAAATTACAATCATAGAGGGCCAGTCACTAAGGATTGGGGAGCCGATGTGAACATAATTGTAGAAAATGCAACAACAAAAAAACAAGCAAAAGTCATTATGAGGTGTTATGATGTCGATAATTAGTTACCATTTAACTGGAGAGCAATGTAATAAATCGCATCAATTGTAATAAATATGGAGATGGGAACATTTCGACAATCCAATTCCAGGCGTTTGGATCAAGTTGTCTTTGGAGTATGAAGGAGGTGGGGAGAGTCGCGGTTCTGGGTTTACCGAGAACTGGTGAATGGAAGGTGACCGAAAACTTCAGCCATTATCTTCTTCCAAAGAGCAAAACTGGGTCTTCCTTAGAGAGAGAAAAAGAGAGTTGCATTCACCAGCACGTTGTTCCGCTGGCTCAAACTGTGCAGTGAGGTGGGTCTGGGATCCTTTCTGGGGCTTAGGATATTTTGGAAATACAGAATGAAATACAAAACTGTAAAATGACTGATCTTGTCTCTGCTGTGTTAATTGGTGTTATGAGAACTGCTTAGCTCTGAATTATGAAAAATAGCATCAAACACACAATAAATGCGAGTCTTCACGTTGTAACCGGATAGCAGTCATTCTAGACAGGGAATCGGCGAGCAACCCTATTGCAATGTCACGGCACGGCAGTCAGACTTATCTCTCACTATTATCACCCTAACAAACTACATCCACTTTGGTTGTGAAGAGAAGAGGGAAGGGGAAAGGAAGAGATAGAAAAATCCTGGCGTTCTGCCTAAAGAGAAATCATTGAAACAAATTAATCCTTCGCCGGTTAAATTGACACGGCAATCCATCATTGCTGAGCCAAACCTCTGAAAGCAATCTACTGGCTCCGTGTACTCAGATTGGCCCTGGGGGCAGAGAGACAGATAGGGAAGGTGAGGGGGGTGGGGAGGAGAGGGTCTAACCTGCACCTTTAAATGAACAACAAAGTGTTTATGGAAGGAATGCAAAAAAAAAAAAAACCCACACAAACATACACACACGCGAGAAACGTAAAAGTTAAAGCATCCAAGTCGAATGACAGTTAAAACTACAGTGATTTTGAAGAAATTCAAAGCAGATATCAGGTGTGAACGACCACTACACCTTATATAAACAATGTGGTTATTGGGTTAAAAATAAATGCACATTGTCCAAGATCTTTCAGATTAGTAAAACAGAATTTAAAGGAAGAGACCAGCATTTGGGTTCAGATTTAACACAAGCAGCAATGGAAGAATGGCGAAACCGTGTCTTGGGATGGACAATGGAAGACTGAGTTATCAATGAGATGAAAAGTGATGCAGGCAAGGGGAGAAAGTCCCACTGATTGAGTAATGAATGGGAGGGATATATTCATTGCACCATTATTAGTAGTTGTGTGGAAAGTGGGGAGCTGGGGCAAACGAGAGACTGATGACTTATTTAATACTTCACTGAGATCTGAATTCTCGATTAATACAATTTTGGGTTTTGTGGGTTTGGGAGGGGGGAAAGTTGCATGAGAGATGACTGAGAGAGATGTCGAGAGATAAAGTTGCCCGGCGCACAGCTATCCGGGGATACACGTAAAACCCATACCAATACATTAAGAGCAAAAACACTGTAGAAACATGGCGTTTCCCCAATAATTAAAGTGGACAGTGACAAATTGGTTTACATCGGTAACACAAATCGTGTCTGCAGTAGTTTAGAAGCAACTAGGAAAGTTAAAGAAAAGGTTTAGCAGGAGTTTTTTTTTTTAAAGTTTACTATGTTGATTACCATTGTCAAGATGTGAATAGTCTGGATAGGCACTCACTACACAAATATACAAATGTTATCTTCTGTACCCAAACCCTATGCTCAGTCCTCAGAATAGATATCACTTTGTTAACCAAACTCTCACTTTCCTCTGCCGCAAATCATTTTTCTGACAATCCCCGCTGACAGCCCTTGTTTACTGTTTGTTTCTAGTGCCTTTATGTATCGATCACATTCCCCTGCTACCTTTCAACATCATTTATTGTGCAACGTAAAATGCGCCGTGTGTGTGTGTGTGTTCGGCTACATTTATACGTTCGGTATGGAATTGAATTAAGAACAATCGCCAAATATTACCAATAATATATATATATATATATATATATATATATATATATTGCTATGTATGGTGGGGAGGTTTCTTTAAAATAAAAAGTGGACTCTGGAAATGAAGTACAATAAATCGTGGGGAGACGAGGGGGGGGGGGGGTGTTGGGGGTGCAAGAGAGAGGAGGGTTTCTTGTGAATTTAGTTGTTGCAAAAATAACGCAGTAAAAACTTAATAACTTTAACAACTTGGGAGTTCACTTGAGCTCGTGCATAATAAACTATGACCGAAACTCCAAATGCAATATGATCCTTCAGTTTAAAACATATCAGTTAATCCTATATTTTCCCAATAAACCATACCTCAAAGAAGAAGATGATGAGAGACCACCACTGGTTCTCTATCAGGCATCCAGTTAAACATCAATCAGATTCTAGCTACATTCTCGCTTACTCTAAATCTTTCCGCCCAGCCTTCAAACTCGATCAGTTTATTTTTAGCGTGTTCATTAGCCTGGTTAATCTTTGTTATATCTTGGGCCTGGATGGGTTAATCGGGGCAGCAGCGTGAGGCCCGGGGTCAGAGGTGCCTATCCTAGCCTTGGCGCGGGACTGCTCGCTGGAAGGTGAGAGGAAATGCATTTTTCCTCTCACACAAAACGCACACACCATCATCATCTTCCACCTGCAGCTCGCACTTCATCTCCAGGGAGTGCAAAACAGGAGATGACACTCTGCAAATCGCTAATTAGACTTTCCCAGATACCTCGGGATGCAGTTTGCCTTTTTGGTTCTATACAGCTTTACAGCTAAATATAGACGGAGTCTCAATTTGCTTAAAATGTTGTCTGGATTTGCTTCAGCAGTCATGTCGGGGTTTTTTTCTAAAGTGTTTATGTTTACATCAATGTTGTGACACTTCGTATTTATCCGTGGAATGCATTGGAATGTATGGATATACTGTATTCATATAGGGCTGTGTATAATGGATCGTGCAATTAGTAACAGCATTCAAGGCAAACGAGTTAGATGTTCAAATCCCCGAATCTTCCATGGACGTCTCAGACGTCCCTCGCCATCTCTTTCCTGCCTTTCCATAATTTTATAATGCAATCTTAGTGTTATCCCTGGTCCTCCACCTCACCCCCACAGTCAAGAATCGCTTCATAATCAGTGTCTATTGATTTCCGCACCTCTTTTTATCCTGATATCCCCACATCTGAAACATGCCTTTTAAAACCTCTCTTTACACACAATGATTTACCCCTTTGCTCCGTTCTCACCAGCGAAAAACAATCGATATGCCCGTGTTATTTGTGTGTGATCAGTAAATATTTAGTGTGGTGACATCTTCAGCATCCCTCCCAATCGATACAAGACCCAATAGGCGGCATGTTGTAATCTGTAGACAGCCATTGTCTACTCTTCTCCACGGTGTACCTTTCAAGCCTTGTTCTTTCTTTCAGTTCCTCGGTTAACATTAATTTCTTCTCGCCTCAACCCCTGAGTCACGCCAATAAACCTTCAGTGCGGCACGATATATCATAAACCGTTTGCCTTGTTATCATCAACTTTCCATTCATGAAAAAAATGTGTGCATCTTATCAAAGCGACACTACACATTACTACCTATTAGCTTTCTCCAAGTACCTATTGGTAATGATCCCAGTTTTAGTGGTGTCCTGCGCTCCAAGGACTATGCATTGGCCAGTAAATAAAATCGTGTAGAGTTTATTTCTGCCAATGCTGCATTTGGCTATTAAAATTGTTTATTTACCAAAGGTAATTTTTCACCATTGAAAATTTCGCTATTGAATAAAGTTCGCACATCTGTCATAATTTTGACTGTTGAAAATCATCTTAGGAATTAAAGAGACATTATTTCATATCCACTGCAGCGCTGTTAATGTTGTTTTTCATTGTCAAACAGCCCTGGTGTGTTCTCTCATTGGCAACTACCTTATATTATTGAATGTTTTACATGTTGCGCCTAATTCCATACATTCAGTCGCTGGTGACTTTTTTTAAAATTAAAGTATAAACTCAATATATTTAACATTATTTTTGGCTCAAACGAACCGTTTTGGTTAAATGAAATACGTTCTAGCTTCGTATTAAAGAAAAAAATACGTTTCTCGTATTAATTGGCCTTATCACAATCTAACCTCAAGCCAAAGAAAAAATTCAGTGTTACACACATTTAACACAGTTAGGTCTAGAGACAGGAAACACCTTTAAAATAAGCAGTGGTCATATTATCAACAATTAAACCAGTGTTCCATATTGACGATAAGATTTATATTCAATATACTTTAAATTGTTCCCCTTCGTTTGACAATTTTACTTATAACTTTCATCCTCTGAACACACTAATATTGGTTTTTAAAAGCACTGTGCTGTCCGTATATGCTATAGGTATATAATAATGTCCAGCAGAAATGGCTATGTGATGAGTGGCTTGAGATATCTATTGTGCCATTGGAAGTGGCTGTGTGGAAAAGTGGTGGAGCGGCTAATACTGGCAAGATTTGGAAGTGCACATGTACTTAATGGTTTAATTGCAGCAGATTCCAACCCCAGAATCCGGAGGGTGAGCTGCAATCAGGCCAGAAATGTTGCACAAGATTTTTCTCTTGAAAGAGCGCCTATGTGTCCATTGAAGGGCGCTGATCCGAAAAGACAGAGGGGACAAATAAAAATCGATCTGAAGCGACCCTGGCCGTCCTTTTCACACGACTCACACACAATCCCCTCTCAACTCGGCCAAGACAAAGGCCTGGGGCTGGAAGGATTCCCCACCAGCTACAGATACCCTTTTGGAAAACACGGAGATAATTTTACACTAGACACAAACCATCACCGGATCTCGTCAAATCTCAAATAATGATTTACTCTTCTGCAAGCCGTTGATGGGGTAGGGCGGGGTGTTAAAATATTTGGGAGAATGACTCACTCTTATACCCCTGGTCTGAAACAACTTCATAAGAGAAACATAGCAGGAATAAATTAACTTTGACATAAAGTTCACTAAACTCCAGAAACCACACAAATCAGCCACTATAGGCGACGGGTAGAGGGAGGGGGGGGGGGGGGGGGGGGGGGGGGGGGGGGGGGGTGGGGGTGATTAGGGTGTTGATGGTTTTTTTTTTTAAATTCCCTCCTCTCCTTGTCTTATTGAAATAGTCGCAGCGTATTTCTTGTTTTCAACTGAGACATGTACGTTTGGCCTTCCATCACCTTCACCCAACCCCCCCCCCCCCCCCCCACCCCACCCCCCCCCCTTCACCCCCCCCCCCCCCCCCCCCCCCCCCCCCCAAAAAAAAAGACCATATATTGGAAACTTTTACAAACCCGAACTGACCAGAGCAAAGGAGCGAAATTGCGCAGGACATTGGTATTAGTGGCTCGGGGGTTTAAAAGGCGCACATCGCATTCCACTGCACTTTTCCGCAGCTCAGCGATTATCGATAGGCCCATAAAGTTTAAACGTAAAGACTGAGCGAAAGTTAAATTGCAAATCGAAAGTACTTCCCTGCTTTTTCTGAATATTTATATCAGCCTCTCTCTCTCTCTCCTCTCTCTCTCTCTCCCTCTCGCCAAAGGCTACCTTGTTTTTATTTATCAGTTTACACTATCGGTTGTGCAAACAGATGACGGTCGATTAAATGAATGATTCTCTTCAATAGGCAAATTGATCAGGTGAGGAGGAGACTAGCCCTCCTTCAGTTCACCTGCCAGAAAAAAAAAGATTCATCTCACTCAGTACTTTCCAACGCGGTTCCGCCAAGATTCACAACTTCCTGTGTCCAGCGGAGCCTCCAATCCTTCACGATGCAAATAATTTCGGACACTGAACAAAGACAGTTGCAAGCAATGATGTTTGGTACGTTTTTAATAAATATATTTGTACTTTTATTTACTTAATCGAGGGGAAAATACGTTTTTCTTGCTCAAAACATTATCGTTCTTAAACACCTGTGTTAATTAATCTATATTATTTTGACACGAAGCAGGTTTTGAATTTCGACACATATTTCTAATCTGTGGCCTATTGAATATCCGTTAAAACCATTAAAGTTTTGCTTTAATTAGTTCTAGGTTTAATGGCAAAAAATTCATTAATCAAGGTCGGGTTCTCTTTCGGACTATTTTGATAAACCAGCGCTCAGTTCTAACGCTCCGGGTAGATAATATACGTGTTTCCAAATGGACAGCACCGGTCGGAAAACCAATTGAACAGTGAATGGGTTACAGTGCCGCACGTCAGTGTAATATTGGAAAATATGCAAAATAACCAGCAGAAATAAGCATACTCGCCAACCCAGAAATAAACCGAGGGGATTGGAATCTTTCTAAACCGGGTTCCAGCCGTGTAGGCAAAAATCCCAGCGCCTCTAACCCCGTGTTTCAATGAATTAGATTTGTTTTTCAATCATTACTAAATTGCTGTGTAATAGTGGGTTGATTTACAACGTTCAATATCGCCGGCGAGCTCATTAAAGAAAACTTTTCCCTCAATATAAGAAATAAGAACTGAATCGTCGCAAAATCTATCAAGTAAAACGTTGCTACAATCAACAGATTTAATTTGAACTGTGTATTAGAAATTGGTACTCACCGTTTTACTCTAGATCCAGATACTCATCTGATGATTTTTGTGTGGGAAATGTATATTTATTTATTTGAGGGGCGAAGGAGCCGGCATCATTTTGGCTTGGCTTTACTGATTTAGATGAACCGTTTTTGGAAGGGGGGAAAAAAGTCAATTAGCAATCGGTTGTTTTGGAAATAAGAGCAATTCCTGGCACTTAAGTCAAGCCAAGCGTAGAGGCAGATCTATACAAAACAAAGCGACGGAGATCACGCAGGCCCGCTCAGCAACGTCCGAATCAATTAGAGAAAAATCCTAAAGAATTAATCATATTAAAGGTGCAGAAGTTTTTTTTTCGGGGAATAAAGGACGTGTTGTGAGCGAGGAGGCGCCGCGATCGCTTTGAATGGCTGTTCAGCTCCGGAGTTCTACAGCGACACTCCATACGCTAGGTGGCAGCCGGATACTGTACAAGATTTTGACAAATTCTCCAGCATATGCTGCGATTTAACACTGTAAATTTTTCAGAAGCCCGCTGCACTGACAGCTCCCGGCGGTTATCAAAGTGCCACAAGTCACCGCTTAAAAACTGCAATGACTTTGAGATCACCGGGACACAATGGGAGCCACTTTCCCCTATTCATTGTGTTGAGATGTAGAGAGAGAGGGACAAGGAGGGTGGGAGAGGGAGAAAGAGCAAGAGAGAGAGAGGGGGGGGGGGGGGGGGGGTAGTGGACAGGGTGAATTCACAGGGAACTCAAATTCAATAGATTTAGCTGGTTATCAGAGAACAACTGGACAATAAGTGGCATCTAGTTCGTGGTAGAAATAGGTTTCAATACATATGCCACAGTTGGCATGCAACACAATATTAATTTACTAAATCCTATACACCTTCATCCCTTGGAAACTATTTAAACTCCGCTGAGTGGTTTCTGATTGTCTCTCTAGTTTGCTGTCGGAACAACTCAAACTTACTTTTGACAGTATCATATAAAGTGTATCCTTACTGCCTTATTAAAAATACTAAACAGCGATTCAATTTTGGACCAAAAAACGTGTTTCAAACTTTTGCCTGCACCTCTTCAATGAGCGCTTAGCAACACGCTTCCTTGGCTGGATAACATTGACACGCTGGAGTTTAATTACTAACAAAATACCTTCATTTCCTATTTCCCCAAACTAACCGCCCAGTGCACTCCAGTCTGTCGGCTAAATGCTCAAATTAAATTAATATTTTTGCCAGGCACATTGAAGCCGATGAAGTTAAAACCACGCATACTTGCTCCTGTAAGATGCAATATATATGGTGTCGGACCGCTTAACGGGAGGGTTTGTGTTTGTGTCTTTATCGACCCAAATGAGCGTAGTTGCTGTACAATTGTGCACTGGTCATTTCAAGAATAGGGAGGTTATTCACCTCCAAGTAAACACGGAGGTAAATGTTTAAAGACATGCCAGTAATCGCTGGGAAGCTACAGTGGTAATTGTACCCAAATATTACGTGCATTCGGGTAGATATGTGATAGATGAGGAGAGGAGAGAGGAACATTGTACCTCCAAGTAACGGTATTTAACATTCTACCCATTGGACTTCAAAGTAAACACCTGTTTAATCCAATGTTCCCATGTGTGTGCGGTATATCCTTGGACAGGTATAAATCCTTATTTTATATATTAACCGCGTAACAATGCGAGCAGCGACAGGGGTGAGAATCTCTGAATATTCCCGGAAACACATACGATGATATCAATTTTGAACGGACATATCAAGGCTAAAGGATGCATCTAACATCTGCTTTAAAGTGCGTGTGTATTAAATTGTATACTTTTTTAATAAATTAAAGTACCGTTAAATGTGAAGATACATTTGGGCGCGAGCGGATTCTTGATAGCATCTAGCGTCCGACAATAATGCCTTTTCCTTCACACACACCAATTCAATTCCATGCAGTTATTTAGTATACTAGATGATTTTTCGGGAAGTATTAATTGCTGCAATAAAATATAGCTTATAAGACGACTGGACTCTCCAAAAACCATTGAATTTACGTGAGTTAGAATATTCCTCACGACAATATTAGTAAATTCTGCCAGTTAATCCGAGTTAACTCTAATAGCATTGCCAAGAGAGTAGCACTGTCTGTCCAGAATGACCACTGTACCGAATGTGACATCAATGAGAATGTATATTTTCCCCCAAAATAAACACATGATACGTTGAAATCCATTAATATTGGGAGACAAGGAAGAAAATCATATCGGAACAACTCAATTCTGAAGCATCGTCCGTCTTCCATATAGTTTCGGACATGTTGATGTATAACTACATATCCTCACGTCTATATCAGTCTTCCTATATGTTACAATGGATTTAGCTGATCAGTTATACGCATACTTCAAAGTTCTTTTTCACTCTTTAGTATTTCAAAGTTAACGCGTTATTTATCCGAATTAATAATGGTTCATCAGATGAATGAGATTCTCTCGACTATTCATGGGTTTTTTTCCCCAAGGCTAGTCACCTTGTCGAACGCACAGAAACAATTCTTCTCCATTAACTGACCGCAGCTGATTTCTGACATTATTTCACTTCGTTGCATTTGGCCGCATTTATTAAGTTTCCTAAAAAAAAAATCTAGCTAGCGTGAGGATGTCCCAACTCATGCAATAGCAATCGTCGCGAATGTTACATATTCAGCATCAACTTCGGCCTCTGATTAAAAATAAAAGATGCGTTTTTCTGTAATAATTTTGTCTTGCCGGACCGTACACATTTGCAGCAATAAGCTCATCATAGAATCCTCCAAAATTGTATACACATAGTAGGCACATTGCAAACTCTGCAGTAATAATAATGCCAAATATACTCTTCATATTTCAAAATTCCACCCTCACAAGGCGCGCTTGCATATATGATTGTAATTGGGAATATTCAATGTCTGCTGTTGCATGAGTTTGCTGTTGTTTTATAATTTCATATCCTTTATTAGTTGATTTAATATAATCTGTATATTAATTTGTATCTGTGGGTAGCTCATTTGAGAAAGTTGCATTTACTAAAGAAAAATCTACCGTCGCACCCAACAAAACCCATCTTTGAAGATTTATTTTTAATGAAAAGATAAAAAAGTGAGGGGAGGTTTGGGGGTGTCTGTGGCGTGGAGTGTGGAGGGGGGGGGGGAGAAGAGGTTTATTTTTTTGGGGGGGGGGGGGGGAAACTTATTTTTCAAAGTGGACCCTCTGCGCATGGATTTCATGTAAATTTACTGGCAGGCAGGATGTGTTAGATAATATGGAAGGTGCCCGTCCAATGCGATGCAGGGGGCGTGATACAAGTTCCAGCCCCTCGAACCTAAAGCTCTGACCAGTCGGCTTTGATTGTCAGTCGCCAGAAGCCGGCGCTTGGCTCCGTCACTCGGCAGCGCCTTATAAGGAAATCATCTCCATAGAAACGTGTCAGTTTGAATAGTCGTGTCAAAGTTCACTATATACAGCCATCCGCGCAGATTCCCCCTTTCAGAAAAATTACTCCGCAAGCTCGCTCGTTCAAATCGGATTCACTTCCAACCCCTTTTGCATATTTGATCAGTTTGATTATCTCCTCTCTTCCTTTATTTCCCTGCCTCTTCTCGCATGAGAGAGGTTGCATAGCTTCCCTTTTTTTTCTGCACGACGTCGACTCTTTTTTTTTTGTAGTCCCTTTTCGCTGGCGAGTTGTTGACTCTCATCGTGTGTGCGTGTGTGCGTGTGTGTGTGTGTGTGTGTGTGTGTGAGTGAGTGCGTGTGTGTGTGTGTGTGTGTGTGTGTGTGTATGTGCAGTTCCAGCACTACCGGTACGGCGAAGAATCTATGATCAGTTGATGGTCGGTCACTTCTACTCCGGATCGTGCATCTGCCTGCAAGAGTCGAGCCTTTTTTTTGCTTTCAGTCTTTAACCTTTCGTCCCTCTTTTTCCTTTTTTGATGGGTTTCCTGAATGGCTGACTGCGTGTTGCCCTGGTCGTGGCCCCCCGACAATCGAATCTTCTCTTCCGATCGGGTCTGAACTGCTGCTGCTGCTCTCTGCCGCTCTCTCCCTCTCTCTCTTTCTCTCTCTTTCTCTCTCTTTCTCTCTCTCTCCCTCTCTGTCTCTGTCTCTGTCTCTGTCCCTCTCTCTGTGTATTTTTTTTTGGTCGGCTCATCGCTTCTCCTTCCTTCATTTTCTCCCCAGCCCCGATCCAAAAGACAAGACCTGTTCTTTTTGTGTGTGTGTGTGTGTGTGTGTGTGTTTTTTTGTTTTGTTTTTTTTTCGCTGCCTGATAACACTCTGCCCGAGACATGGCAATGGTAGTTAGTACGTGGCGAGACCCGCAAGACGACGTGGCCGGAGCTCAAGTCACACAGCCACCTCCGCCTCAGCAAGGACCGCAACAGCCTTCCGGAGCACCCCTTACCCCGCAGACCCCCGGCCAACCTGGAGGTCCGGGCACGCCGGCCCAGTCTAACCAGCAGCAGAGCGAGAAACAGCAGCAGCATATCGAGTGTGTGGTGTGCGGGGACAAGTCGAGCGGCAAACATTACGGCCAGTTCACCTGCGAGGGCTGCAAGAGTTTCTTTAAAAGAAGTGTGCGCAGAAACTTGACGTACACATGTCGTGCCAACAGGACCTGCCCTATAGACCAACACCACCGCAATCAGTGTCAGTACTGTCGCCTGAAAAAATGCCTGAAAGTCGGCATGAGACGGGAAGGTATTGAGAATTAATTTATTTCAAATGTTTGAACCGCTCTTACCCGCCGACCTAGCTTAGAAAAAAAGAAGCCGAATTGTTGAATTCTATAAAGTTAAAATGGGCTACCATGCTTGCATGTTTCACTCAATTGCTATCGCCTGTGTGTGTAGTTTATGGCTGAGAAACTCAGTTGAGTGTTCTTGCAAATGTTATTTTTTGATTTCACTTTTTGTGTGTGTCTGTGCGCGTGTGTGTCTGTGTCTGTGTGTGTGTGTGTGTGTGTGTGTGTGTGTGTGTGTGTGTGTGTGTGTGTGTGTGTGGCGATGAGAGAGAGAAGGGATAGTAGAGAGAGAGAGAGAGGAGATAGAGAGGTGGTTGTGTGAGAGAGAGAAAGAGTGTGTGTGTTAAGAGAAGAGCGCATCGCGCCGTGTGTGTTTGTTCCTCGCGTCCCGCGCGCGCCGCGCGCTTGTGTTGTTCGCGCGCCCGCGCGCGCTGCGCGTGTGTGTGTTGCGCGCGCGCCCGCGTGTGTTTTGGGGCGCGCGCGCGCGCGCGCGCGCTCGCTCGCGCCGCGCTCGCGCCTCGCGCTCCTCGCGCCCGCGCGCGCTCGACTCGCGCGCGAGAGAGTTGCGCGTGCTGGAAATTTTAAAGTTGTAGAATAAGCATAGAAAGCGTGTTTTGATTGTAATCTAATTTGGTAAAATGTGCTAGGTTACACACGCAACCGCACGAGAAGAGAGGAGGGTGCTACAAATGCACCATGCAAGTTGAATCAGTTTGCAAAGTCCAGATAGGAAAATAAATCAGCCATTGTTGTAAAATATTAAATCAGTTTTTACACGCGTTAGGGAAATGACATAGCAAAATTGCATTGCAGTGCTTGGCTTAGCACATGCAGTCGTGGTTTAAAATATGCACCATTGTGCTGCGGCATAGGTGAGATTTATTAAACAAAAAGGCAGTGTCTGCGGCAGCTCTTGCATTTTTTGGGGGGATGTATTGTGTGCAAAACTGTATGAAAATGAGGTAAGATTCAGGTTTCAATATCTGTAGTCTGTTCTTTTCGCACTGCAGCAGTCCAAAGGGGAAGAATGCCGCCTACACAACCGACTCCAGGCCAGTTCGCCTTGACAAACGGAGACCCACTCAACTGCCATTCCTATTTATCGGGATATATCTCCCTGTTATTGCGGGCCGAGCCTTATCCGACCTCGCGTTATGGCAGCCAATGCATGCAACCGAACAATATCATGGGCATTGAAAACATTTGTGAACTGGCCGCTCGGCTGCTCTTCAGCGCCGTGGAATGGGCAAGGAATATCCCTTTCTTCCCGGATCTGCAGATCACAGACCAGGTGGGCCTGCTGAGGCTGACCTGGAGTGAGTTGTTTGTTCTGAACGCTGCCCAGTGTGCCATGCCCCTACATGTGGCTCCTCTGTTGGCGGCCGCCGGGCTCCACGCGTCCCCTATGTCGGCAGACAGGGTCGTCGCTTTCATGGATCACATACGAATCTTCCAGGAACAGGTCGAGAAACTCAAGGCTTTGCACGTCGACTCGGCTGAGTACAGCTGTTTAAAGGCCATCGTCCTCTTTACTTCAGGTAAGCCAACGCTCATTCCAAAATATGGCTGACCTGTAATCAAAACAGCCATGATATCATATCAGAATGAAGATTCAGGCAAATAGTCAGCGTCATTTTCCGTGCTGGCATACACTCTCCTCATAATACCCCTTAATATTGAAATGGCTGGAAAAAAGAGTCTTCATTTACTGGAGCAAAATATAAGTTTTAAAATATGATGAAAACACTCAGGGAGCTTTTTAACCATTTGTAGTTATTCGTGTCAGAAGCAATTCATATTTCCCAAACACGTTGCATGGGAATGTACATTATTATTAAAAATAAAAATGCTGTGCGGTTGTAAATATTGAAGGAGGGTAAATTATAATATATATATATTTCATTTTTCACGTGTTTTAGTTAGTCATTCCCATTTATATTGTGTTCAGAGTTGCTGCACTTAAGTTATAATATTACCACAGCCGCGCATCTAGAGCTGGCATATTGCGTTCAAGGCTTGATATCAGCAAACAGAAAATAAACAGTTTATATGAGTAAGCGGTCCACAATCCCTCCCTTGTTGTGTCAGGGTGATCTGGGGATCTAGAGGACTCCCTGGACCTTTTCAAGTGCAGGAGTCGTGACCCAAACTTCCTTTATATATATATATATTCTTACTTCACACATAAAAACGACGCTTTTCCAAAATGTCTTTTTTTAACCAAACTAATCAAATGAAAGTGAACATCTAGTTAGAGAAAAACAATATTCAGGCCACTGAGCCTAAGTGAGGGTGACGTTTTGTGTGTTTGCTTTAAGTTAACACATGCCAGCTTTTATGAAGTAGTATTTTTCTTAGTCTTTTTTTATACTTGAATTACTAACCGACTTGGAAACACTTTTAAATGTTATGCGGTTTATTTTGTTTGTTCAGTCTACTTGATCCTACTGAACCAGGAGCAATCGATGACATTACCATTGCATTTAATTTATTACTATTTGTGAAATGTCAGGCCTGGTGTGCAACGAAGCAAGCTCACTGTTTTGTGAGCACTTTGGTGTTACACGTTGATGGAATATTTATATATATATGTGTGTGTGTGTGTGTGTGTGTGTGTGGGTGTGGGTGTGTGTGTGTATATATATATATATATAAATATATACACACACACACACATGTAAATGTATACACTGCTCGCCAGTGCAGGCTAAATCTGGTTTAAGTTTACAAACGCCAAAAAGTATTCTGTAAAATGTGGCTGTGAATGGTTGCTATATCTGTGCTTTGTGTTTTCTTTGATGCCTGTAATAATATGCGTCTGCTGGGCTGGGTTTCGGTATTGCAAGATGCAATGGCCAGGTCAGGTCATAACCTATGCTCCCTAATTAAAGGTCCCATGCTAGTGCGGGTGTCATATATTTAATCCTACACTTTTTCTAATATATTTCTCTTTTTTTCCACTCCTTCCTTTGTGCCTACTTTCCTTAATGAAGATGCGTGTGGCTTGTCTGATGTGGCCCATATAGAAAGCTTACAGGAGAAATCGCAATGTGCTCTGGAGGAATATGTTCGCAGTCAGTATCCGAATCAGCCGACCCGCTTTGGAAAACTTTTACTCCGTCTCCCTTCTCTTCGCACCGTCTCATCTTCTGTCATCGAGCAATTATTCTTCGTCCGCTTGGTAGGTAAAACCCCCATAGAAACCCTGATCCGTGATATGTTACTATCAGGGAGCAGCTTCAACTGGCCATACATGTCGATTCAATAAATAGGAAGGTGGAAAAAAGGCAAGTGACATTATTTTGCAAATTCCTTCTGTAAAGAAGGAAATAAAAGGCTGTTACAAGTTTACCTATGTGACGCACAAAAAAAAATTGAAGAGTGGGAAGAATTAAAAAAAAGGACTGTGGATTTCAATGACTGTACACGAACTTAAAAACAAACGTATTCAAAAACTCTTCTGTGTCGTTCAGAACAACTTGCTACTTATCATTTTGTAACAAAAGGAATTTAGTCTTTTATTTTGGTTTATTTTGTAAACTTTTGAGAAATATCGATACAAAGATAAGTGCATTTAAACAAGGATTTCAAAATTAGGAGGAAAGAAAAAATGACATTTTCCAAATTATTATAAATTGTCCGGTGTCTATGTATCTATAGCTGTTTTGTATTATTCCTGGTTTCAAACCAGTCTCCTCTGTGGTTCTCTACTAATAATTTTGATATAACCATTGCTTCTTATCAGATACGGTGTATCACGTGAATGTGTTCTGCAAGAATTAAAACGGAACCCGCTAAAATGTTAGATGAAAAGGTTTTTTTTTAAAAAACAGAATCGCAACTTAATGCTGGAAGCGCACTTATAGTGTTAACTCAAAATACGTTTAATTTGGGGGGGAATGGACTGCAGACCAATATTAAATGATACACACTTGTAATTTAAAAATCCATTGTTGGAAACTCGTTAATATTGACATGTGCGGGGGTGGGGGCGGGAGTACAATGTGGGTATATATCTGAAAGCAAAGATCCTTTATGTGTCCAAGACACAGTACAATATTTTTCATTAAGTCTATGTGGCTCAATTTAGTTCCTGTTGCAGTATAGAATCTTACGAGGTTCCAAAACACGCCTGTTTGTATATTTCCCACCCATTTGTAACTATTATAAACCCTTAGCCCTTTTAAAGGAAAAACAACCACGATTTATTTTCTTGGATTCAGCATGGAACTCAATGTCGGCACTTACTATTTTACGTGTGGTTAATTAAGTATCTGGAGTTTACAGTCGTGTATACAAGCTGAAGGGTTTTTTTAAGTGCAAAATTTCTGTACTGTAAAAGTTATGATTGGATTGTTTGGTCAGTCTTGTGTGTTATATTCAAGAAAAAAATGAAAGTATTCGGAGATTATAATATTATTTGATATATGGAACTTTTCGCTGTTACAATTGTATGTTCACCCAAGGAAAAAAAAAATCTCATTACAATGGTCAAACATCGCAGTTTACTGGAGTCATTACAATTCGTGCATTATTTGTCTTATTTACTCTATATAACTGTATAGTTTCCCGCCACAGTCTGTAGTAGTGGACAAACCACATGCTTTTTCAATGAAAGCATAAGTCGTGGACTCATGCTGCTCCTTGCCTCTAGGTCTTAGCGATGACACCCTAAAGATACCGTCAAATGGCCCCTGTACGACACGCCGTACCCCTTTCCTTTTTAAATTCAAAATGCCATGGGGATTTTGACCACCGACCCTTATTTAGTTCTAACTTAAGTGCCTGTGCAACCAATGTACATTAGACAGGTGTTAGGAAGCATGGATCATTATGTGTGTTAATGGTCAGGGTTTTGTTTTGAAGCTTATTGTGTCTGAAGTTCACGCACATAACACACTTAAACAAGCAATTGCTACTAGGAACAGTGTTGATTGTAAATAAAATATATTAAATGAGATTTATTCCAAAAAAAAAGTATGTCTGGAAAAATGTGGTTGCCAATTTTTGTTATTGGAAGATCTTCAAACGGAGGATGATGTGGCTGACGTTTGATGTGTAGCACTACAAGTGAGCCTGGTTTTATGTATATAAATATAAATTCATTTGAATTTTTATATATGGAAATAGACTGTGAGAGCATGGCCACAGGTCGCGAATACATTTTACATTTGTTACATACATGTGAATGTTTGATTGTATAGAGGATATACATTTGGGCGAATGTTCGGCTTCAGTGCTCCCATATACCCTTGTTTAAAAGCAAAACACACACACACACACACACACACACACACATACACACACACACACACACACACACACACACACACACACACACACACACACACATACATACATACATACATACATACACACACACACACACATACACACACAAAAAGCAAAAATAATAACAGAGCGAGCTGGCTTGGGTTGGCCACGCTATAGGTTCCAAGCTTTTTCCGGTAGTGCTGCAGTGTGAACAACTTGCATTTTGTCCCTTTTTTTTATTAAAAAAAAAGAAAAAAAAACCTTTTTTTTGTGTGTGGCTTTCGGGCCGCATTCTACATCATCTTATGGGTTGCACAAAAAAAAAAGAATCATTTTGTATAGTTGATGGAACAGTGATCTTTACCTGTTATAGAGACAGATATGGACCAGAAATGATGTATGATTGTCATTATTAACACGTTTGCAGCTGACCCGCTTTTTTTTTACTTCAGGGTATTGCTACGCTGTTCTAACTTATAGATTGAGCCTTTTCAGATGTTTTTTATTGCAAGTACTATGTGTGTGGAGTTACTACGCCAGACTCCTGTTTGTGTTAGCTATTGTATACAGCGTTTTTGTTGTAAATTGTTCTTGGTATTAAATTATAATTTATGGCTATGAAACAAAGTCTCTCCCTGTTTCATTCCCTATTTTTCTCAACTTAAATATTGATAACTCGAAACTCTGGTCATAATCAACGATTCTGCACAGAATATGTGCCACGGTTCGAGGCTGTGTGTTGCGTACAGTAAAGTTCATCGCTTTCAAGTTTCTCACAATTTGCGTTCAGTTTAGATGAGTTTTATACATTATAATCCCCCCCCCCCCCACCAACTCTTCTCCCTCCGTCGAAATCCCCCCTCCACACTTAAAAAAAAAAGTTTCCCCCCCTTTCTCGAACAATAAAATTAACCCGGGGTGAAACTGACAAAAGGGATTGAAATTGACGAGTTTGTACTTTAACTGGCAAGATCTGAGGCCGTTGAAATATGGTGACGAGCCCCTGAAGTGTCCATTTTTTTCCTGCGGCTTTTTAAAAATCTGATCTTACTTCGCATTTCTCTGCTAGGGGTTAAAAGAAACCAGCCAAACATGCTCTGCAAGCTTGTAGGAATCCAGCATGCCGCCCCTCCTCCCTCTCTCTCTCTCTCTCTCTCGCTCTCTCTCTCTCTCTCACTCTCTCTCTCTCTTTCTCTCTCTCTCTCCCTCACACACACACCCTTGCAGCGAGGAGAGGGAGGACTGGGCAATATGTGACTTCACTCGACATGCTCAGTAAACCCAAGTGATTTGCCTTTAACCGCTAATGACCAAACCTCGGCAAACTGAGGGGTGGGGGAAGCATATCAGATCATGTTTTACAACGCGGCCAGGCGATCTTTAAACATCAACAAAAAGCCCCATTAAGAAGATATAACTCAATATTACACCACCTGCACTGCCTCAAACCCTGTGCGATTTCTTAAAGGCTGTTTTTAAATCTAGACGCTGGCGTTGCAACATGAAGTTTGCTGCATTCTTTCCCTGTTTGTCTTTAATGTATTTTATTGGGAGGTTGAAGGAGGGGGGGGGGGGGTTGTATTTGTAATCGGAGATCGAGCGTGTGAAAGTATGCGCTCAGCCGGCTTGGTGTTAGTGTCCTGTTAGCGGCCCAACATGGCGTCGTGTTTTTGCTGCCGTCTCCAGGCGAGTGGTAATAGGAAACATATTTCAACCCCCTTTTGCTATTTACGTACAGGCCCGCTCTCATAAAACTATTAGCAGCAGGCAACATGCATGGGCTTTATTATATATATACATATATATATACATATTTACAATATATATGCTTATATTTGCAATCGTAACCCGAGAGCGATCCAAGGCTGGGAGGATTGAGAGAGCTCGGGTCTGTCGCTGGATGAGCAGTTGTTTTCGCGATAGACAGTCGGATTTTACCCCTTAAAGACCTCGAGATTAAAAAAAGGGCCGACATTTCACGCGATCCTATTGTGGATTCCCATTTAAATATGCAAAAATCGGCGGCCTCAATTCAATCTCAACTCGTTGCAACTAATACAGAGTTGCACACACACAACCACACAACTATAATGTATATTCGCTAAGATAGTTGTATCTCCAATGTTCTATTTACATCACTACGCTCCATAAACTCTACCTCTCGGTTCCTCATTTCTTGTTTTTTTTAATTGCAAAGACCAAAAGGGTTAAATTCAACCCTCTGCAGCAGCTCGGCTTTAATGGGGGCGATGACAAAAGACAAAATAAAGAAAAGGGGACACGAGTGATTCAACTAAGTTTGGATTCCCCGTGCCTTCGACTTAAGGGAAAGGCATTTGCAGCGTGTGAGACGCAGACACCATCAGAATTCTAAACCTCTGCGAGCATTTATTTATTTAAACTGGGCTGAAAGTTGCTTTAGATGATCCCCCCCACCCCCCTCCCCTCCCAACTATTTTCTCGAATCTCAAAGCCTCCCCACTGCGCTGTTGCCTAATTAATGGTGAAACGCAACTCAATCTAATTACTCAGTAATTTTAAAGCAGTTAAATTTGGGCATTGGTTGTAACAGGATTCTAGTTGATGAAAGAAAGTTTGCTTGAAATGTCTGCCTATGTAGGCTCAATCAATATACGTGTATTTATTAACAAAAAATATATCCAGAATATTCTTTAGAGATAAGGCCTTTAAAAGCACTGGCGTTTAGCAGGAAGGTCGGCGTTATAAAATAGACAGAATACTTTGCTACTGTTTGATGTTCCTTACACATAATCCGCGACAAAATGTATTTTAATACAGTCTTAAGGCAAAGATGATTGTCGTTATACTCGCCACCTCAAGGACTGCAATGCAATTCTGCAGCAATTTGTATCATAGGTCTAGGGGGCTGATTTTAGTTGACAACGCGTGTGCTGGGTTTGAACTCTATAATTTCCACTTATGTCCCCGTATTAGGATCGCACAGGGAACTAATGAGCTCTTGCTTCGCCGAATGTCACATTTATTTATTTTCTTCAGCAGAAAGTTTCTGAAAAGAGCGGAGGGTTTGCACGGAAAAAAAGTCCCAACGCTGCTTGACACAGCACCGAGTTCCTGGTATTTTGTGCAAAGGTTATTCTTAAACATAGGAAGAGTCTACTTGGAATATGCAGCTGCATTTTACCAACCGTACACTTATAAAATGGAAGCATAATCAATAAAGAGCCATATAACCATGAACCATGTACACGCACACACGTACACATCCACACAGTGCTAACATATTTTTTATTTAAAAGCAACTCGTTAAATATTTTTTAAATTACCACAGGCACTCAAATTATGAGATTTATACGAGTAATTGTCCACGATTCGCACTGTTTGGGGTGACAGCGATGGGCAGAATAACACTGGACGGTTCTAAGGACATTTTTACACAAGTTTTATTGTTGGTTGCCCTTTTTTTTTTTTTTTTCCGCACAAGGTTGTCTATCTCAGACAGTTTTAGCCATGCAAGGAGGATGGGGTGAAACTCCCGTCGACAAGGGAGCTGTTACTAATCATACTGCAATGCACAATCTATCTCCCTTCTCGCTCACACTCACGCACACGCACACGCACACGCACACGCACACACACCACGGTCACAGGTATTTTTGCCTTCACTGTGAAATACGCATCAAGGTTTGACGTGAACACACAGGATGAAAAATGTAAAATCGGATGACGAAATGCACATTGGACGACCCAACACCATGTGTCTGATCAAGACACACTCACGATGATCCAGTTAAGGTGTGTGATTGAAAAAAGATTATGTTCCTGTGCCAAAAAAAAGGCTGTTTTGTTGGGATTGAATTCCATCTCTTGAATGCACATTTGGTTGAAGCAGTGGAAGTGAAGCACGTTTTAAAGAACGATAACCAGATTACTTACGCGCGCCTTTAATGGTCGACTTTATATAACCAGACGCCCCACGCTCTCTCTAAAAGCATTTAATAAATGTCTATTAAAGTGCTACAAAAACGAGATAAATTTACTGTAGCTGCCGCCTTACAGGAAATAAATGCTAATGATAGATTCACCATTAGGGATTCGATCAACAGTCTGTTCTGCGCGGCCCACTTCTCCAAAACTCAAAGCATCTCCACTATTTATTTTCAGTTTAAATTGACATTTCTTAGAGGGGAATTAATTTATTGACAAACCCGTGGAATAACGCTTCCCCTTTTCTACAATCTTCGCATCTTCAATTTTTCTTCATAAACCCGTCACTTGCGAATCCCTTTGAGCGAACTTTTACAAGCTTCATTGAGATGTCTAAGTTCTGCTTGTCTGTCAAGTTATCTCTGTGCACACAAAGAAAGTGCTTCTAAATGGACTTAGTGCACAGCGTGTGTGCTCTCTAAATGTTAGAAAATTGTGCCATCTACCCGCTATTCACAGAATTGTCACTTAAGGACCTACTTCTGGTTTCAGCCACAAATTATACACGGCGAGGGCACAAATGTTTCTAAGTGGAGGGGGAGGGGGGGGGGGGGTGATTTATCATCTTCATACCTGCACCATGGTAGGGGTAAACCGGTGCTACATGTTTTAATCAGAATTATTAATAGTCCTCTTTATTGAAACCACTCTGATATTAAACCACCTGTTAAGGTCGGTCCGAAAATCTTCCAGGTTCACTGTAAGACACACGACGTCAAACTTCGCTTTCTGCGATGGTGTGGATGGAGTCCAGCACCGCTCTCGATAGTTGTGTCCTGGTGCTGAGTTCACGTCTGAATTATTAAAAAGTTGGAGAAGTCAGTAAAATTGGGCAGGCGCTTCTTATATCTGCTCACAGGTACACGCTCCATGAAGGAATGACGACAATATCTCACCTTGATCCAACTTTATGAAGAGGTACCTCTGGTTTGTTCCCCCGTGAGTCATTTTGTCATTTTGACCTCCTGTCTCAAAAAAACCCCCAAAAACGTTGGTTTCACGAAGGATGGGCAAATATAAGAATCACGCACACTTGTACACTC